>NW_025955562.1:0-20673 GCF_022376445.1 Fomitopsis serialis
TCAATTCGAAGTCGCGCTCCGACGTGGCTTTAATCGTCCCTGTTGGTATCAGCGCCTCCTTGACCGACAACTGGATGATGAGAGTCTGTGCAACGCGATGTCTCCCTTAAATGAAACGCCTCCAAGCAACATAAACTCGTCACGCACCTCCATATTGGAGTACAGGTCATTGTCCACGAAGTCGGCGACGCCTATCTCACGCGTGCTCGTGTCGGCATACGCGATGCCAATCGTTTTCGTTCGCGCCTTTGATGTCTCACCGGGCGCAGTAGGTGAGGACGTGATTTTGATAGCCATGACGATGGGCGCGGAGAGTATGTCTGTGTTCACGAACAAGAGGTCCTCGACAGCTTGAAGGTTTCCTGGTGACGCCTGAGAGTTGTTCACCAATTCAGAATATACACATCCTCATCGAAGTCAACAGGGACATACCTCTTTATCCAGCTTGAACTTTGTCGCCTTCTTCCCCTGGCCCGCCTCCGGCCCCCATATCTCTACCTTGAGCTGCCTCGCCGTCAGCGCATCCCTCAGAAACGACTTCGCCTGCCCCTCATTCAGCGTCACGCTTGGTAGGCCATTCCTGCCTCCGGGTCCAAGGTACTTGAGGACAGTGTTCGTGCGGAAGAGGTGCGTCGCCACGTAGAGCGCGTCTGGCCCGTGCGCGGAGTAGTACTCGCCTCGAAAGAAAAGACGTAGTGTGCCATTCTCTGGAGATTTTGGTGGGAGCTTGGCAAAGAAGGAGATGAATCCGGGATGGGAAGAGTTGTCTGAGCCGGGATGAGGAATAATGGAGCCTATAAAGCTATGGCATAGGCTTACCTATCTCATGGTCTGCATCCTTTTCCTTCCCGTACATTAGCGACATGTCGAGTAATACACAGAGAGTAGAATATAGCGAAAAACGACTCGCAGGAAGGAGGCGGAGGTATACGAGCCAGCGGACGCGTTCTGTCCGACCGTCGCGTCGGAGTCGCGTCGACGCGTCTTGGGCGCCTGAGCGCGTCGCGATTTGGGACTCCGCCCCAAGGCAGTTTTCCTGGCCCACGCGTCTCTGGTTGTTGACCACGACTACGTCTTGCCTCGTCTCACAATATGTGCGTATCGTCAACGTCCTCCGAGTGTTTCATGCTTTACGATCCTGTTCTAGATTTATATGCACAGGGTGTGCTCTCGCGCAAGCTCGCTGTCGTCTCAGGCGGCAAATGCGATAATTGATTTTGTCGTGTTAGTGGTGAGTCTTGGGCAGCACCATTTGTGTACAGACGCAGCGGCTTTGTCCACCGCAGCTTCTGAAGTGGTTTAACGGTGCAAGAGTGACGTGTACGCTTGTCGTACCTCTTCCTTTATTACTTTTGCGCCTCTCTTTGCCATGGTGTATGAGTTTGTCACGGAAGATACATACGTTCCTCGCTCATTGTATAACGTAGTACATTGAATTACAAGAATGGCAGTGTTGCTCCCATCCTATATGGATCAGCTGAGATGACGACTTCCAGTGCTCAGAAGTTCACGAGAGGACTGATGGTGTGGCATGTGGGCAGCGGATGGTTGCGGTAACTTCTGTTGTAAGTACTGTGTCTCCGTCCAATCGTCTTCCACTTCCACAAACACTATGTACTGACAGATTTCCAGATGTTGGACATCTGGAAATGGACAATCCGACTCGACTAACCTGGTTTGCCGTAGGCGACGTACGACCAATTATCGAGCGGGCCCGATGAGTTCCTCAGGCCCTAGTTTGCGGTGCGTGTACAGCGGTACTAGTATGGCTTGCATGTCGCGTTTGCTGAGGTTCTCTGGATAGCCGAAGTCGTTGTCGTCATGTCACATTGACGACGGGCATTTGCTCTTGTCTGGCAGATGCAGCAATATCTCTGATAATTGTGACTGCAGAGTCTCTGGATGCCTTCCTGCTTTCGTCTGTTTCACAGGCTGCATCTTGAACTGGATTCTGTATCGATGGGTTCCCGCGACGATGGTGGGTTCCCCTGCACAGCTAGCGGATTAATGGTGGCCACATGCGATTGGGAAATACTATCAGCTCAGGCATTTACCTACGAGCGTTCTAGGTGAGGCCTCCATCCGATGCTATTCAAGCACACCGATCGCACCTCTGAATACCGCTTCTCAGCGTTTCTCGCGGATCTCGGTGGAGTGCTAAACCGCTTGACCTTGACCTTGTGCTTGTGCCATTTGTGCCAGGTTTTTAGTGAGTGAGCTCGATGTCCGTATTCAGATCCTCCACCCGCGGACCCGCACCATCCCGCCTGTTCGCTGTCTTGCGGATCAACCAAAGCGCATGCTGGAGTGGCGTGAGTTAGATCCATGTCTCTAACCCGGGTACTTACGATGTGCCCAGGGACCACTGCACAGCTGACAGAACGGGTCAGTTCAAGCACATCGAACCCTAGCAGATACGTACTCACCATGTCAGGATAATGTTGCAGAAAAGATTTGTATCGCAGCCCGTAATCATCCACACCGCCACGGGTGGGAAGAACATAGTATTCTACCACGACGAGTTTTCAGCCGTCAGAACACTCTTCGACCCCAACCGTAGCACTATGCGGTACGACTATACCTACTAAGATCAAGTCACTGGTGCTAATCTGACTGCCATCGGGCTCGGGGGGAGACATTGTGAACTTGGAGAGTATGGAGTATACAGGAAGGCAGCTTGGATATGAATGTGCTTGTAGAGTATAGGCAAGTGGGTTCGTGCGATGGAAATATAGCTGAGTGGTCCCCATTAGACCACGATATAATGTACCGGGACTCTCCGCGCAACTCCCTTGACGTTTGTCCAGATGTTGGGTGAGCGTGTTCGCTACCCAACCAATCGCCGATCGCTGGAGGATGATCCCATCGATCAAGATCCAGGAATCCAAACAGGTGACTCCGATGAGCGCCATATACTTACCGTACGTCGCACCTCGAGTCCGACGATCGTATGTACTATATTGAATGCTCGCCATATGTTTTGGGTTTAGAACTCGAAGGTTGCTACCAGTTGCTTCCGAATCCTAAATTTTATTGTCGAACGCTGAGTTGAACATTTTTTCCGCGGGCAAGTTCCCTCTCGTCTCCGCTTGACCAAATACCGATGGATGCTCGATGCAAAGTTAAGTGCGCCTGACCGAATCTCTCGCCACGGCCTTTCACTTTGTCCACCTCTCAGAATCACTCGTGCGTTGCTGGCAATGTTTAGCAAACGGATAGCAGAGGAGAAGGCCCGACGGAGGCACCGGTCGAAGATGCGTTAGTAGCGCCCAACGATTAAACGACAACTGCGTTCACTGAGCTGACATTCTTGTACAGGGCGTGCACCATGTCATGGGTGGTTCCTCACCCTAGAAGAGTTTAAGGGGCTGGGAATGTTCTTGGAGAACAGACATTACAGCTAATTTCAGAACGATAGTCACTTGCAAACGCGCGCGACAGACGATGACTAAGCGCTCCAACCTTCAAGAAGGCGGCGCGCACCGCTCTTCTGCACCACTGTCGTTCATCGTCTCCTGTCAATTTTGCGCGAGCAGACACAACAGATGATATATGATCTGAAATCTGAATTATGGACCTGTCTCTCTACCATTTACAGTAGTAGTGTAGAGCTACCATGACTCTCGCAGAGTCCGAATAGTTGAACTCTTTCTACATGGCTCGCGACTGGCAAGGCATGGGATTCACTGGAATGTCAGTGGTGTTGTAGAGCAAGGCTGACCAGACACATTCTGCATAATTATTGGTTCGCATCAACCTGATTGCTCACGGGATCGTGTCGTGTATGTCGTTGCGAGGGGCTGGTCCTGGACAGGTCGCTGTGTGTGGAAGATCTCGCGCAGGTTGCAGTGGTGCAGAAGAACGGTGCGCGCCGCTCCCGAAGCGCGGAGCGCTTAGTCATCATATGTCGCGCGCGTTCGAGAGTGACTATCGTTCTGAAATTAGCTGTAAGTCATTGCTATTTTGTCCGATCTACTTACTTGGAGCCTACGACGAGGCTCTCACTGAAATGAGCACCGGGAGCCCTTCAGGCTTCAAATTGGTACCGCGCCGCAACACAAGACGTTGAGCATCAAGTCTCTGTGACAATACCACAGATAGGCGCGTCAAGTCTCTATCTCGGAGTCTGTGATAATACCACAGGTAGGTGCGTCAACTTAAGGCCCTCAGAAGGTTCACCAAAAGAACAACATGGCGTAAGCACGAGGCGAATTTCCATCTAATTACATCCCACCGACTTCCATGGGAACTGCAGACGAGCGTAACTCGGAGAAGTCGTCCAGACAGCGGCTATCGATGCCATTGAACAACTCGGACGGAGCATTGCCGCAACGCTCACCAGCACGCAAGTATGTAGATGCTGAGTTGGTAGCATGTATCGCACTGGGTGGCCAGCATTGTTGCTGCTAAGTGTTCTTAATGTTCACTGATTCCAGACTCTGCCTGGGTAGTAGTACCCACTCACACGGAAGCCAGCCGCAGTCTATCCGACCGCGTAGCCAGACTGCGTCCGGAGAGTGCGCATGCACGTTGCGCACGAATTCCAGATCCAGATAGATTACATTCAACTGCAAGGGCGATGACTCATCGAGAATATGGCATACAACGTCAAGAATATCGATGTCCAGAGAGAAGAACAGGTCGTCCAATAATGTTCAAATCAGGTGGTATCCAATGCGACATGTGGGCCACGCCTTTACCGCACGTATGCCCCGTCCGTGGCACCATAGTTGACGCCAGGTGGAGGCACAGCACTTGACTGGTCGTAGAGGGGCTCGTACTGACCGCTTCCGATGTCTGTGAATCCGTCAGTCTCACAACCCTTGTAACGAACATGTAATATGCACGTACAACGGAAGCCACCGCGACCATACCGCTCTTCGGCCTGCATCTTCTTGTAGATCAACCAGAAGGCATGCTGGAATTGTCATGAGCGAGATTAGGAGTCCAGGTACACCATCACTTACAAGGTGACCAGGGAGGTATCCAAGGCTGACGGAAGGGGTCAGCTCAAATGCATCGAACGATAGTAGAGTGATATTCACATCGTCAAACAGATATTGATGAGGAGGTCACAGCTACAGCCCGTGATCATCGCCGCCGCTGCAGGCGGGAAAATGATAGCAATCTACGACAACGCAAACGTAGCCATTAGAAGACCATCCCCCTGGTCACAACCTCAGCACTCCGTCGCTCACCAGGATCAAGCAAATGTCGGAGCCGCGGACAGGCATTGTGAATATGAGGCGGATGAACTGAACAAAGCCAAGAGGTTGGTATGGGTTCGGATGGCTTTTGAGAGCCTGCGAGTGGATGCGTAAGTACAGGAGCAGTACAGGAGAGAAACGCAACAGCGCAGTGGGTGGCAGCCACCTTATAACCGCACTGCGGGCGCGGCTGGGGTGACGTAGGGCGGAGCCGTGGGCGCTTTCGAACCGATCTGACGTGAGGCGAACCGATGCGATTGCTGGCGCGTCGACACTTCGATCGTCTGTCACTGTGGGCTCGAGCTCACCGAGTCACGAAGATGTAAGTACCGTCTTCCTTCGTAGGTCCTGTGAAGTCACACTGCGACCCCGGCCTATACGTTAGCGACTACAGTAGAATGTCGTACCGAAGCACTTCGGCTAATCAGCGCCTTTTACTCCAGTAACGTTCTCAGGGCCAGCTCCAGCCGTGATTTCCTAGCAGTCTCGCACTGAGCAGGAGAAGTCAAACACTTCTACTTCTACTGATTTAGACGTCCACCTCGATGGCCTCGTCACAAGGAATGTCTGACGTGTTAAAGTGAGTAGTCAGATGCAATTCTGAATGGCGACCAAACATCTGATCTACACACAGGGCTAGGGACTCGATTGACAAAGGCTGGCGTGACGATAAATCTCCCACACGCTTTGTTACGCCTTCGTGTGTTTCCTCATGCATCGCATGTGTACATGCATGTCTGTGTGTTCCTGTTAACAGTTGCAAACCCAGAGTCCCTTCCTATCTATGTCCAGTAATCAATGGAGAGGTACGCATCTCCCTCTGCCAAACTCCCGTGGCTATAACCTCAGCGACCACACAGCTACGGAAATAGGCCCCTTCAATTCATTCTCTTCAAGTTACCGCTCTCAAATTAGCCCTGCAAACAGCTCCGCTGGGGGTGGGCCGGCCCGGACTGAAATCAGAAGGTTCGTTATTGTGTCACTTGATCGAGTCCTGGAGAATCTCACTCTCAGACCTCCAAGAAGTGATTGGCCGGAAGCAACGGAAATGACACGCTCCCTTGTTGCGTCTCGTATAAAGGTCGATTGGTCCGTGACAATGTCCCTCTACCGAGCTCATTGCGGCCCTCCACAATGGTGTCGGGAAGCTGGACGTCGTGGTTTTGCTCATTCCTAGCGGTTACGCATCTGTCCGCCACGCTCGCGTTTGCGCTAGCGTTCGACCGCGCAGCATGCCAGTACCCAACGGACGACCCTCTCGAGAGCTGTCCATCCGACACGCTTCTCGTCGGTCCCTCCGGAAACTTCAGCACCATCCAGTCCGCGGTGCTGAGCCTTCCCAACGATACGACTCCATACATCATCCTCGTCGAGTCCGGCAACTACACCGAACAAGTGAATGTCACGCGTCCGGGACCGCTCTACCTCCTGGGCCAGACGCGCTCGCCCAACGACCGCACGCAGAACACCGTCGCGGTGTATTGGGCGGCCATCGCGGGCACTGGGGACAACGCATACACTAGCACGCTCACCGTCGCACCGACGCTCAATGCCAGTCTGACTGGCTCGGGCCCGACGGGCAACCCGGTACCTCCTGGGACCCCGTTTGGCAACACGGACTTCAGGGTGTACAATATGGACTTCATCAATGACTATGCACCGTACTCCGACGACCCGAGCTTGGCCGTGAGCGTCAGCTACGCAAACACCGGGTTCTACTACGCTGGGTTCTATAGTTACCAGGATACGGTGAGACAATTATCCTTGTGTGTGATGTCACGGAAACTCATCCTTCACTACCATACAGGTATATATCGGCAAGCTCGGAAACGGGTACTTCTACGACAGCGAAGTCGCCGGCCAGACTGACTTCTTCTACGGCTTCGGGACTGCCTGGGTGCAGTCGTCCCTCGTAACCCTGCGTGGCTGCGGAGGAGGCATCACAGCGTGGAAAGGCACCAACACCACCTTCGAGAATAAATACGGCATTTACATCCACGACTCCGCCGTCATCAAGGCGAATAACAGCCTGAGCATTGCTGGCCAGTGTGCGCTCGGCAGGCCATGGGTACGTCCCAATTTTACAGCTATCGTTGACTCAGCTCACTCTCCCTACCCCACCACCCAGAACGCCCAGATGCGCGCGATCTTTGTGAACAACTACCTGGACGACAGCATCCGGCCCGCAGGGTACATCGAATGGCAGAGCACGGACCCGCGGATCGACTATAACACGACGATGGGCGAGTTCTACGATGTTGGACCTGGCTTCAACCTCACGGGCAGGCTCGATGGCGGTGTGACGACGCTGCTGACACCGGAGGAATACGCGGCGTATGCGACCGTCGAGCAGGTGTTCCAGTACCCGTTCAGCGGGGAGTACGGGAATGTGGGGTGGATCGACTTCGCGCCGTGGAGTTAGCGATGGATCCTTGATCACTGCCCGTTGCGAGGCCAGCATGAAGATGTCTACGGTCCACACATGCAACCACGGTTGATTATCATAATATAAACCAAGTACGCTGTGACATTCCTCCGCACGAGCCTGTCTCACGATCATGGCACTTGTGACGACCGCGTCTATCTGTCACGTCCGAGAACGAATGGCTTGCTGCCTTCGTCCTTCATGATCAGGCTCCCGCGAATTGACATGCCGTCCGTCTGGGGTCGATTTCGACTGATAGCACAGTACAGAAGCACCACTTCGTATGCTTCCATATACGAAGTAGTGCTTCCGTGTAGGCGCTGCAGCATGTTATATTCCAAGTCTGCGTGATCGTTAGTATGTCGGGATACACTAATCTTGCAGCCTGCTAACCTGCATGCCTTCGCTTGTGCGAGTTACGAGCGCACCTGCATGCATCGTGCAGCGTCACGCTGTTGGCGGGAAGTGCATGCGGCTGAACTCTAATGCATAGCTTCAACGTACTACAAGAACAAACGGAACGTACGGCCACCCTGATCGAAGATGGAGCGATGGCTCAAGCTGCCTGAGCGCCAGCGGTCAGATGCGCTCCTATGCTCATTCTCATGACTGCCATACATACCACAAGACATACATGTCCCCGGAGTCACCGGGCGCAATTGTGAGAGATGGCGATGGCGCCTATCTGCCTGGAAGACGTTCGGTGAGCGTTCTCATCCATCCAGTGACTGTGGCGGAACACACTCAGACTCAGATACGGTTCATTCGCTGCTCCTCTGCAGAAGCAACGTGCATTTATGTGCATATTGCTCTCCGGTCCTGTCAGTGAACAGGTGTGAAATGCTGCCTCGCGGCTTACTGGCAGGTACTATCACTAGCGCCTGTAACGGTGCATGTTTACAGCTTCGTCCAAATGTACCACGGGGAAGCATCCTACCAGTGATTGTTTTGTGCTGAGGCACTGTTCCCAATCATATCCCATGAGAAGAATCGGACCTATCTAACCACACATCGATGTCTTATATACTTACAGCACTGCAACTTCCCGGCGGGCCCGCCTTACACCCCCATCCGTGTCCCACCACTCCCATCCGTTCCGATCGAACCTCGTCCCTTGAAGATGGGAGAATACGACTCTACGTATGGAGCTGCGCACCTGGGTGTATGCATAGCGTGCATGTGCGCCTGCCTATCATCTATGTTGACCCACGCTCATGTGCGAGGCGATGCAGCTTGTACGGAGTGACGAACCTGCAGACGTTCCTCTATTTCAGAACCTTTCCTGATGACAAGCTATGGCACAAAGTGGGCGTGTTCTGGCTGTGGTGAGACTCAATTGTCCTCCGAGTCGATGTGGCGTCACTGCATTCATGATTGCTGATATTTCGCCCCAGGTTTTTGGACACAGTTCATATCGTACTGTGCGTATACATGGTGTACTACTATGTTATCACCGAGTTCGGAAACGAGTTTGCGCTTCTGACGCTAAATTGGAGTATAAAGGTGCGCCCTTTGCTTCTGTGCGAATGCAGCTTATAGACTGATTCGGGTCTTCATTTATACTTAGGCGCAACTGATCGTGGAGGTATGCCGATGTCTACTTACTACCAAATAGCTCTCATCGTCTGATGGTCTGCGAAACCTCTGTAGGCTCTCGTCATCTCCAGCGCACAGACGTGAGTGCTCAACCACTCCTGCGCCACTTCATCATCATGCTCACTAGTGCGATCTAGTCTTTATACTATACGCATCTGGAAACGTAGCTCGGCCTCTTCTCTTATTAGTAATGAGTCTGAATGATCTTCCATAGTCGATGCATCGATCCCGCGCGAACTCGGAGACAGAGGCAGCAAATACCGTATAGTCCCTGGTATCGTCGTATGTGTTCCCAGCCATTATCCAGGACGTCTCTCACGCATGATTGCTGCTCACTCTACAGATTGTAGCTCTGCTATCTGGCTATGGTGTGTCTGATCGCATGTTTGTCTCCGGAAGCAGTCCCAAATTGACGATCATTTGTAGCTTGCAGTCTTGGTAAGCCGGGGCCCTCTCATAGCTGCCTATCCCACTCCTGACATCATGCGCATATGATCATCCAGTCTTTTGCTATGAGATGTAAGCAAACACACTCCTACCGCTCATGTTGGTGTGCTGACCCTCGGTGTTCCTAGTCCTCGCCACAGCTACATCGCGGATTTCTTCGGGAGAGGACTCGTATGTCTCAGTATCTTGACTTTTTGAGCATGGAGTGTCTCACCACCGCTCACCGCCACCGCCCAGTGGATCACTTACTATGCGGACATCAACGCAGCAGTCGTGGATGCAGTAATCGCCGGTGCTCTGTGTTACCTCCTTGCGCGCTGTCGCACAGGCTACACGAGGTACGCTATCTTCCCCATTACCCACTACCCAATTCTCCATATACTGACACGCTGGCGTTCCACAGAATGGACTCGACCCTCGGTTGGCTGATGTTCTACATACTCAATACAGGTGTTATCACATGGTGTGTTTATGTTGTTGCGCCCTATGACAAACGAGTAACCATACCTTTTTTGCAGCATCTGTGCAGTCATCACTGTGATCATGGTGCGCAACCTCGAAAGATCAAACTCATGACATGCTTCATGCCCTCGTCTGTTAGGTGAAGACCTTGCCATATACCTTCGGTGTAATTGCGGCACAAGTAATACAAACAAAACGTACGTAGGCACGGCCTCGCCGTCGCTGCACCACCAGAGCTTACCAAAATATTTACTAGTATACGTCAACTCCTACCTCGCCCTGTAAGTCCCCCAAGACTCCACTTCCAACAGCCATTGACCTTCCTGTTCCACCCGTAGTACCAACGCCCGTAGCTCCCTCCGCCTCCAAAACCACCGACGTGCCCTCTCCATTGAATACATGCTCCGCCCCATCGGGCCCCCAAGTACGTCGCGCCGCTCAGACAATAGCATCAACACCGGGAAGGACCCACTATTCCCCGAAGAGAGCCACACGGCTGGGTCGAACGCTCGTGTCGAGCTGTCGCCAGTCCTACATCGCAACAGTACTATCTATATTGGAGACGACAAGAAGGCGACGATGGCGGAGGAGAACGTATGAGTCCGAAGGAGACGACTGTACGCGACGGGCTGTGAGTGTATTATACGATGCACACAGCTGCACGGACAGATGGCTGTATGATCACGACCTGTGTACGACCTGTGTATGACCCACGTACGTATGTATTGCGACACGCGAACACTTCCACCGACTCGATTTACATACGGAATGCATGTTTCGATGTCAACGACTTCTCGAGGGCAGTGTTTGCATGAAGGACTTCCATGGACATCATAGAAGGTCACAGCGGTGCAGCAGACAACGCAACTCCGACGGCCTCAGACCAGTTGCCAGCATACGAAACGTGCAGGTACGTAGTCGAGGTAGCTCCGGGCCTTCCCACACATGATGACCGGCTACTGCGAGAGATGGTAGATGGGACTGATAGTGGCATAGGCAGGCCCAGCAAGAATCCAGCCACAGCGACAAAGGTTAGCAAGGAGCCGGAGTGGATGCGACAGCATCCGGGGTAGCATAACTTTATCTCTGAGCGCCGGAAGAGCGCTGAAGACGTAGGTTCAGCGGCAATAGAGGGAGTCGAATGTGGTCGTGGCGTGTGCGTTATTTTGACGTATGACTGAACCACAGAGAACAAAGATAGAATATCCTATAGAAGGGCCTCTGGGTCAGCCTCCAATCGGGAAGCTTTCGGACGACGCACCTTTTGGCAATAACCGCGGAGCAGTCGGTGTGGCCCGAAGGACTAAGCTGACGTGCAGTCCGCACTAACCAATCCGCACAAAATAAAACACGCTGTATTCAGCATGGGGACCGCGATGCCTGAGTACAGGCACACTGCACGCCCGAAATGATCGTAGTCTCGAGGTCATGAACTCGTGCGTTGCGGACGACGAGCAGGTTCATTGTGGGTTACATCGAGTGCACATTGTATAGTCGGCGGTGCTGCAATGCCAGGCCTCTAGTGTTTTGCCTCCTTCTCCGCGTCATCGATGAACTTCTTGATACTGTCCATCCTAATCAGTTGAAGAAAGTCCGTTCCGGGCATACAAGGATGCATGACACTCACAACTGCTCCTCCTCGCTGTATGGCGGAAGAATACAACGCGTGAACTCAGCGAATTCACATCTGAGGCAACGCGTAGATGACGCACCTCGAGCCAGCGTTGAACTTCACAGTCTCCTTGACCGTCTCGATGGCCGACTTCCCTGAGCTCGGGGGCGCTGCCTCCTTCTTACCACCCGTGGAAAGCAAGCCCACGCCGACCGCGGTCGCGAGGGTGCCAATGGCGAGGTATTCGCTTTTGATGGCTCTGCCGAGGATAACGCTGCGAGGAAAGTCAGATACCATCAGCCATTGAGGGCAGCGGGACGCACTAAGACATGGTGGCTAGGAAATTGTGCGGAGGACGCTGCTGGCTGAAGACGACAGCGAGGACGACTCCGGCTCGCACGCCCGGCAACTGCCGACCCGGTTTACCGCGTCGGTGGCTGCGACTCGGTGCACGTTGAACCCAGGTTGTCGCCAACAAGGGCTATACCATATTCATCTTCATCGTCTATGCGTCCAGACATAATTTCATTACCTTCATTATGACATGGAATTACTGTGAATTGCCCAAACCGCTGCTTGCATCGTTCTCTGCGCGCGGTGCGGCAGTGCTGAGAAGGATAAGTAGAATTGAACACTGTTCGGGGCATGCTCGGTAAGTGATGTTTGACCTGTACATTTTCTGCAGCGTTCTAACCCAACGGCGGGGCACGTACTTTCCCGGAACAGTGTATAAACTTCCCAAGTTCACAGCACCACGGCTTCCTAGCCTTTCACGATCTGGATGCATGCATATGCACCATCTCCAACTTCAAGCGATGATACATACACGGTCAGCTTTCGTAACTGTTGACGGTCGCCCATGGGAATAACATATCGTTGTTACGTCCATTGGCATACCGCCTTTTGAACATTGCCTGTTTACAGTGCAGTGTTGAGTTCGCTATGAGTGGCTCATTTCTGGTATGCACAGCCAGCACAAACACTCGTCAGAGTATTGAAAGGGTAAGCCGGGCGCATATTCCTCTTCTGCTTATGACCGACAGTGTTGGGCATGGATCCGGGACGGCCTCACGCGGCGCCTCCGAAAATTAAGGTGCGGGATGTTCTTGGCAATTCGTATCGTTCCGGTTCCTTGTCTACGGCATCACAAACCAGGACCAACTTGTGGGTTGCACGATTGCCGAAGCCCGCGATTGCCTTTTCGGTTGTCCGACCCCTATATGAACGGTGCGAAGTCGTCAACTCCTTCGCCTCGATTTTTTTTCCAACATGAGGTCTCATAGTTGATCTGCCCGCATTAGGGTTTCCCTCTTAGGCACCACGCACCGATCGATGAACATAAGTTCGAGTCGTCTTCGCGTGGGTAGCGCGGATGGACAGCGGCTAGTCCATACCAGGGCCGATTGCAGTGTAACATCCGTCGCAAACGGGCAGAAAATGCCGCTCGAGGCCAGCGGCCATGTCTGTCACTCTTTGACAGCCCTCTCGATCACACGGTTAGTGTCGGCATCGCCACAGCCGGCGCCCTCAGCCCCTCCTGCTCGGACGAGAAGAAGTGGAGGGTCTCCCATCGTGTCGTGCTACTGGAGTTGCACCTCATGCATTCGAGTTCTTCTCGCATGCGAACTCGGGTCATCGGGCCACATCGACGTATCAGCGCCCGCCTCGACACAATCCGCTCGTTGCGGACGCCACGTGATGGTGCATGAGGCGACCGTACTGCCAGGCCTGACGGGAGCGGACCTCATGCACTCGAGATCTCAAGGCGAGATGCGTATGCAGTCGGAGGCGCGCCCCAGCTTGGCATCTGTCCATCCCCGGTCTGTTTCCTCCGACATGAGCCTGCTGTACGCGGGCGCGTCTCGGGCCTTTACAAGGCCTTAAGGTAAACGTTGACGCGTCTTGCGTGTCCGCTCCTCTTTCCTTCGACCCTCGTCATCTTCCGTCTGACTTTGGCCCGAGCCCTTCGTCGTATCGCGTGCGCCGGGCAGTCCCCTCCTTTTGTGTGCCCGCCATGTTTTTGCACCGCCACGCCCTCTGTGCAACATTGCTCTCCCTGGCCAGCGCCGCATTGGGATACGAACTTATCCATGACTACTCAGGAGATACCTTTTTCCAGGGATGGGACTACTACGGCAAGTGGGACAACCTGACGCTAGGTGAGCGTCCACTGCGCCGCAGGGGTGATCAAGTCTGATGTGACCCAGGAAACGTCACCTACCTGTCGCAGGAGGCTGCGACGCAGCAAAACTTGACCTACATCAACAGCGCGGGCAATGCGATCATCAAGGTTGACAACTTCACCACAGTTTCTAAGGGTGAACGGCGCAACTCTGTACGTTGACGGACTACCGGTAACAATTGTCTCGCTCAATTTCTCGCTCCGCCAGATCCGTCTTACGTCCGAGGAATTCTACGACTTCGGTACTGTCTGGATCATCGACGCAGTACACTTGCCATGGGGATGCTCTGTCTGGCCTGCGTTTTGGAGCACAGCACCTGACTGGCCGGTTGGTGGCGAGATCGGTAATTTCACTCCGTTGCCTCGACCATAACATTGACTGACAGGAAATGCTACAGATATCATCGAGGGTATCAACAATCAGCTCAACGACCAGTTTGCCATCCACACGACTGAGGGCTGCTACCACGACAAACCGCCAAATCAGGTCGGGTTCAACATCGACACGAACTGCAGCATGGGGTCAGGCTGCACGGTGGGCATGACCTCCCAGAACAGTTACCAAGCCGGGTTCGCCACTGCTGGAGGCGGTGTATATGCTACACAGTACGACGTCTCTGGTATCTAGTGAGTATTTCCGATCAAGTCGTCAGAGGCGCACAAACTGACAAATTGACACTAGCATGTGGTTCTGGAGCGTAAGTTTGTTGGATGTTATTCGGAACGCAATGGCGCTGAACCATTCCTTCAGCGGCCGGATGTTCCTTCCTCGCTCAGCGCTTCTTCGACGGGCATCAATATCTCTGAATGGGGTACCCCGATGGCCAGCTTCCCGAATGACCAGGCGTGCAACACGACGAAGTTCTTCAAGCCTCAACAGCTCATCTTTGACATCACGCTCTGTGGCGACTGGTAGGTTCCGATCGTCTAACTATAGCCCTCCAAGTCCTCATGATCGGGTTCCCGTGAACAGGGCGGGCGTCCCGGGTATCTACGACTCACAGTGCTATAATGCGGGACCGAACCACGATTGCGTGAGTCACGATCGTATGCCGCTCGCGGAAGCAGCACTGACGCGAGTCCGATCCGATGCAGTACCTGGACAACGTTGTAGGGAACGGAAGCAATTACGACGAGGCGTACTTCGAAGTCTCCTACGTCCGCACGTACGCCACCGGAGCCGCGCTCGCAGCCGCGCAAGCGAGCTCGAGCTCGAGCGCCGCGCCATCAGCCACGCAGTCAGACCCCTCCTCGACGAAGACGCAGACGTCCGACGCGACGTTGCCTGGCATTAGCCTGCACGGCGTGCTATTCACGACGATGTGCGTGGGCGGCCTTGTTGTGGGCAGCGTGCTGCCGTTGCTGTGACATTGACCTTGAGGGATTGGCGGCTAAATATACCGCCCTGCACATTCTCGGACTTCTCTGATCGGTATACTTCATGTGCACATACCCACCCATCCACACCATGCTTACGACCTGCAGATGACCTCCGCCTTCCTCACGCTCCTTCCTAACTTAACTGATTAACTGTACGTTACTCCTCTTGTGGACTTTTTAGTGGCCGGGTTCGTGCCACTCACAGACTGTCTGGTGTATTACCTTATAATTTGTCATGTTGGGTTTCAGGCTGCTTGTCAACAATGTTGTATTCGGCGTACGTTCTAACATTCCCTTGCGACGCACGCGGACACGCGTCCGACGTGAGCGTCACTCTCACCACTCGTGTCACCCTCGTGCAGAGCTGGGTACAATCACCTCGTATCACCGCCGTGCGGTAACTTAGTTTCCACCGTGCGGTTGCGCCGCGCGTAACTTACGTCTATTCCCAATCTATTCCCATCTCCCTCAACAGGCGTTCTGTGGTATCCCACAACTCTCGCGCCAACACTGGGTTCCGTGCATCCGGGTGAGGGGGCGCTCCGATGCGCCCAGGAGGCAGCAGATACGCTGCCTTGTAGCGCTCTGTCTCCTGTCGCACAGCTGGCGCAGCGGCAGCGAAGACGGATGTGAAGGCGCCGCGTGTGGGCGGTGTCCATAGCGCACGGATGAGAAGGGACATGACGTGGGAGATGCCTGGTGGTTGCGATGCAGCGTCGTTCTCCACGCCACCTGTTGTGCCGATGCGGTAAGTACGTGGACATCACAGCGGGAATGGAGCGATGGTGCGATAGCCGGCGAGGTGAGACGGAGCGCGGAGAGCGGCTGGGAATCAACGTACCGGTGCGCACCAGGCCTGGGTCCACGGACAGCGCGAGGATGGGGACGCCTGCCTCGTCAAGACGCCGTTGCAACTCGGTTGTGAAGAGGACGTTCGCGAGCTTGCTGCGGCCTGCGCCTGCGTTTACCGCGGTTCATGAGCGGAGAGAAAGGGCGAGGCTCACAGTATCTTGCGAGACTAGGGCCTGGGATTATGTCCCACTTGTGCTCGTCGTTGAAATCGTCTCGATTGCGGAAACGGATTCCACGCTTGAGGAAAGCAATGCCTCCGGATGTGATCAGGTAGCAAATACACGACAATCAATCGGGTGTCGCGCCTCATCGTGCGTACGATAGAATGCTGACATTGACGATGCGGACGTCGCTGGTCGGGTTCACGGCGGTTTTGGCGAGAAGCGGCAGGAGGGTCATCGTGAACACAAAAGGCCCGATGTGACTATTGCTCCTCAGTTTTGGTTTGAAAAGATGAGGATACATGGGTACATACTTGACCATCATGGCATCCTGAATATCTGGGCGCCACCAGGTTGTAAATCTCGCCGCAGTCGAAGGATGGCAGGGCGGGCGTACCATGTTTCGTCCTCGCATAAGGGCCGCGCGGCCTTGACGTAGTTTCACCTTCAGTCTGTTCTGTACCTAGACATGCAGACTCACATAGCCGCGTTGTTGACTACGAGAAACAACAAATCAATCGTGCATCATTTTGCGAGGAACATCTGCGATGCCAAGACATACTCAACACATCCAGGCGATCCTCCTTAGCTAGGAGGACCCTCGCCGATTTCTGCGCCAAAACAGGGTCGCTGAGGTCAAGCTGTAACCACAGCACTTGGCCATTCCCGGGAGCAAGTCCTTCGGCGTGCAATCGCTCGATGGCCTCCTGTGCCTTTGTCTCACTCCGAGCGGCCATGTATACCTTTGCGCCGTGACGAGCGAGATGTTGTATTGTGGCGTATCCGATGCCTCCGCTACCGGTAGCATGCTCTGTAGTTAGCTGAAGACTTCCTGATGAAACGCATAGCGATTTGATATAATGCTCACTTTCCACCGGTGACGACCACGACTTTGTCCGCAAGAGGCGGGACGTCACTGGCATTGTCGGGATCGAAAGGTCGACTCGTGTCTGAGCTCATTCTTTGTCAATCGACAGAGATGATCGCCTCATAGAAGGCGGCTGCTAGACTGCGAGAGCCTGAGAAGATGCATGCCATGCCCGGCGGCCGCCATCGCATTCAGCAAGGATTCGAGATACTCAGGCGTTGGATGGGTGAACTGGGTCTTCAGCACGCTACGTCGACAGATTTTCCTCCTTCTATAGATCTGATGATGTATCGAGGATTATGCTTATGATGATTGAGAAAGACGGTGAAATAGCTGGACGGAACCACTGCGGCCAGAGGTGCGGTTGTGTTCATGCGTTCACGCGGGTTCACGGTCATGTGATCGGATTATGAGCGCGTCGCGGTGCAGTTCCGGTGCGACCGCCTGTGTTACAGTGTGTACTGTATTCGATTGGCGGCACAATCGTCTGGGAATCGTGGAGAGACTTTGGGATCGCTCGGCCAGTCGGGAATATTGGAATACATCGCCCAAGCGAGGCGTCAGGGATATCGGATCGACTCTGCGACCGATGGGCTCTCCGGAGTGGGGTACTATCGGGCACAGCTCCCAGATACATGCCCGTTAACTCCTGAGATGGGTCTCGCAGAATATTTGAACGATGAATCGAAATGTTTAGCCATGAAAGTGCATACGCGGGTGATCGAACATCGTAAATGTAGTTTGAGAGTGCTGAACCCTCAGGGAGTGAGAAGTCGATTTACGACCTACAACTGTCTACAGCGTAGGCTAAAATACGATGATGGCCGTAGAAAAGCTGTGGTCCAGCCTATTTGCAGCGTAAGTTACCGGCCGAAGTCTGAGCAAGAACAGAGATCAGGAGCATAGCACTTACATGTGAAATATCAATACATATTAGTCAGATAAGTCCACAAAAAGAAAAGATCGCCGCCTCCCTATACTGGCAACTCACAAAGTGTCAATGATGCCTAATAGTCTACTGCTTATTTAAATTGCACGGCTGAGGCCTTGTTTCTGAAAAGCGCGTCCGCATTCTTGTGCACCGGCTTGGCCTCTAACCACCACCCTCGCTCCTTCTCATAACCCCCAGCTGCCGCCTTCCCGCCTCTTCCAGGAGAAGCCTCGACGATTCGACTTCCCCCGAATTCCCGCATTTCGCCGCTGATCGATATACGAGGCTCTGTTTCGCCGACGCCCGCTTGCGCGTCTTCAGACAGCATCCTCCTATCGGACGACCTGGTCGTTACTCGCATGGTCTCTTCGCAGCCGCCATCCATCTCCAGGCCTACTGTGTCGTACGCCGACCGCGCAAAGGGCCTGCAAGTCGCAAGGGCAAAGAATGGTCCCACTATTCCACGGCCTCCTCAGCCGCCAAGTTCGGCGAGCAGTACATCTGGAACCACCGCAAGCACGAACATGATCGCCTCCAAACCAACACCGCTCCCGAGTGTAGAGACTCCTACGCCATCCGCCACCCATCCGAGCTCGAGCTCACATCCACTTCCTGCGCCGGCTACAACCATCATGAACGGTGACGTAAAATTACCCTCTGCTGACTCGCCGCGCTCGGCACCGCAGGACGAGGTAGCATCCACATCTAGTCCTGCGCAAAAACTTGCGCCTCCTCCAACGAATGTTTGGAACCGCCGCATGGAACAAATGGCACAAACCGGGCGAAATCTGGTCAGGCCTCCTCGCAGCCGCCACGGCCCCCACCCAGTCCTCAGAACCCTTCTCCCAGTCCCCAAAATACTCACCAGGCTGCGGCTTCTTCAGGTTCCACGCTACAGAATGTTACAAATAACGCACAGGCGCCGCCGGTGATTGTGGCGAACGGCACGAACAACGGTCACAGGCAGCATCAGGGTGACGCGTTCGTCGTGCGACCACGGACGCGCGTCCCTCTCGTGGACGACGTTGAGAGCTGGCCGGAGGTGGGGAAAGCCGTGAGTAGCGGGAGTGGGCAGTCTGACCCAGATCATAGTGCGAAGGGGCAAGAGAAGGGAGACACAGAGGGCGAGCATACATCCGCGCCGACACGGAAGAGTGCGTCTCTCATCTTTCAGAACGTTGTCCGCCCCTCAGTCCACGACCGCTTCCCTTTCGCGCTGTGAGGTATTGTGCGGACGTTACTGCGCATCGATACTGACGGCGGACCGCGCTGTTCTTCGTAGGTGAGAAGCCAAAATGGGTACCTATCCCGGCTACCGAGCTGCAGGCTGCGCACGATGCGCAACAACGCGCACAGAATATACGCAATCGCTCTTCGCAACATCTCAACGCGCACCCGCGATCTTCGAACCAAGGTTCCAGCTCGGCATCAGGGTCAGGGCCAGGCTCTCAAGGGCAGAGTCGAACGCAGTCTGTCGCAGGAGGGGCGCGCCAGTCCGCGTCGGGCTCGCATGCAGGTTCTGTCTCGCAATCGCAGACGCAGAGCAGGACGGGCAGCACACAGTCGAGCCCGCCTGGTGCATTCGCCCGTGGCGGGCGGCGCCTGCCGGAGGAAAGCATGACGTACCCGGCAGGCGCGAGTCGCAGCATCAGCATGCGTTCGTCGCGAACAGGCTCGCCCCAGACCTTCCACCCTACGCTCCCGCCCCCGCCTGAAGCCGTCGCCAGCACGTTGGGCTACCGCGGGATCCCGCCCAGCCTGGGGAGACGAGGGTCCGGTCAAGGCGAGCAAGACCAGACAGGAATTCCTCCGTATTACGTGCCCATGCCGCCGAGATCTTATCACTCGCCCCATCCGTCCGACTCGCCTGCTCACCCACCATACGCGCTGCCCCGATCGCTCCTGTACCAACATTGTATTCTACGCCTGGGCTCCAGCCGCCGCAGTCGGTGCCTTTCTCCGGGACGCCGCCCTATCCGATGTATTCGCCATACGGCTATCCGTACCCACCGTATATGTTTTGGCAACCTGGCACGTCGCCAGTTGCCCCTGAGGGCGTTCCACCACCCATGATGCTTGGTCGGCCGCCTCTGTCCGGAGAGAACGAGAGTACGGCATTGTATCGCGAGCCTGGGTTCGTGCTTCCACCTCCTGCATCGTACGTGCGCCCGGCGGACCAGCAACCACAGGCGAGTCAGGCAGGGAGCAGAGGTCAGCGCGGCGCCGGTGGAGAGGGCAGGAGGACACGGGAGTTGAGCTTTGGGACCATAGATGCGGAGGTTGAGGCCGGTCAGCCTGATGAGGAGTTGGGCGTGTTAGGGCTTCGCTTGACCAGCGAGGAACCGCAGGATGGCGACAACCAGCCAAGCCAACACCACCATTTGCTATAGGCGTCGCCCCAGGTGAGACGGGACCTGCGCGCATACGATCGCGTACCCATTCCAAAGGCCGTACGCTCGTGTCGGTGATGCCATTCCTGCGGTCGCAAGGATCCGTGTCGGGACACTCGGATCCACCGGCTCGCCAGGAGAGGCCGCCCCTGGTGAGCGG
>NW_025955563.1:0-20590 GCF_022376445.1 Fomitopsis serialis
CTGCCTGATTGCTCTTGCGTTTCGTCACCAGTTGAGGAACGCTATTATCGCGGCCGCGACGGTCAGCCTCGTGCGGCAACCACAAGTCGTTTACCACTCACGTCTCCTTCTGCGCCTTATATCTCCTTTTGACTTCCTCGTACTTCTTTCTCAGCTCCTGCATGTCCTTCTTCAGACGCTCGCTCTCCATCCTCGCATCGCGCTCTCCTTCGGCATGCTTCGAGGACGCCGCCATTGAGGACTCACAGCGCTCCATGAGGAGCAGCTTGTCCTTCTCCAGGCTTTTGACACGCTCCTCGAGCCGCGTCACATTCGCCTTGAGAGCCTGGGTTGACTCGGTGGGAGCATCGACGAAGACGCGTCGGACACTCGGGATTATGAATCTGTGGAACTTTGCAGGGACAAAACGAAGGTCGGGTAGTGCTGTTGACGCGTCACACAGTCAGTTAACGTTCAGGAACAGGCCGCGACACGCGTACCGACGGGGAAGGCCGCGCGACACGAAGGACAGGACGCGGTAATCGCGTCAGAACTGGCCTCGACGTGCGCAACGAGACACTTTTCACAGTGAAGGTGACCTGAGGCGCATATATGTCAGCACTGGGCACGATAGGGACTGCACGACGCGGTCGCGTACCGCACGGAGTGGACACGGGGTTCTTGAGGTCGTCCAAGCAGATCCCACAGGAGCCCTCGGCCATCTTGACAAGGGTAAACCACGGGAAGTGGTGGAGAGCTCAAGGATCTGCTGGGTGCGGCGCAGGGGAGATGGGTGTTGTGGATGAAGGTTCGCATCGGGTCGCGTCGGCGGAGACGCGGGTCGCGTTGTTTGGCGTTGTGTGGGCGCGATGCGTGAGTCACGTGGACGCGACACGGCCACGACGCGCGACGCGGTCCCGCCTTCTCTCGGCCGCGCCTCGGTCCACTCTACGGTGCTCTCGCTCAGCCGCCTCTCAGCTCGCCCAGTCCGCCTACGAAATTCAGTCTGCGCGCCGCGATGAGGCCGTGCTGTCAGGCCTGTCCGTCTCACGTCGCACAGGCAGGCTTCAGTCACGGACATTCAGGTTTGCAGCCCTCCCTCTCGCGCTGCCCGCTTCGCTCGATCCGCTGCCGACGGACAGCTGGCCCGCGCAGTGTTGGGCGGCAGGAAACATGGGTGTATTAAGGAAATTGACCGGATGGTAACAGACATGACAGGGCCGAGTCAATTGGGCTCGATCAATAAGCTCCATCCCGGCGTGACAGCGCACAGGAACTCTCCCCCGGACAAACCATTCCACCATTTGTCTCCGGCGTTCGATCCAGTTCTCCCTTCGCACTGGAAATCTCGAACTGCCCATCGCACAGACCCGCTATCGCAGTTGCCTCTATGAGGATGTGGTGCGACTGCCGTCCGGTAGGCTTCGGAAAGCGCTTTCCTGCTGCCTCCGCGAGCCCCAGTCGCTATAAAGCATGCTGGGACGAGGACGCGAGCACATCATACCCTGACATCCTTGCTTTCAAAGCTCTTCGCCCACGTTATACCTACTAGCTGCGCCTAGACCGGCATGCCCACTTGCATCATCTGCCTGGAGGTCCTCAAGGACCCGGCCGCCTTACCTTGCGGTGAGCACCAAGCACCCACAGTTCCGAATAGTTCGCTGAGACCTACCTACAAGGTCATGTATTTTGTTACTCCTGCATCGTCAAGATAGTCCGGAGTATAACTCCGTATACCACCCACCACTTCTGTCCGACTTGCCGGCATCCCTACACAGTCTGTGAGCTTCTCCCTACCCCGCGTACAAGGCACCGACACTCACATCCATCTAGCGCACGTCGATCCTAACCTGGTCCCGCATCACCTTCAACCACATGTCTCCCCCGCCGTCCGCAAGCTTCACCTCGAATACAGCGCCCGAATGCGCCGACATCAGCTGCACAGTCAGCCGCCATGGAGCGCGATCGCTTGTACGCGGAAGTCGCTTCGCTCAAGGCGTGCTCTGTCGTCTGGCGCAAGCGCGCCGCGGTGCATGCTGCGGCCACGCTGGGCGTAATCGGCCTGGCCCGGATGGCACGCGATACCGCGATGAAGATGAAGACGGAGCGCGATGACCTCGAGGCGAAGTATCTCGCGCTGCAGAAGAAGTTCGAGGAGTCACAGTAAGTAACAGAGTCTTCTCAACGGCCTAAGAACTTGGCTCATGTGCCCTACAGACGGGCAGTCCCGACCCAGCCAGCCCCGCCGACGCTCCCCAAATTCTGTGACGTCTTCTGCGCAACACCGCTCCCTCTGTCGGCCGGGGACTCCCGCACAGCCTCGCGCTCATCCTTCCGCATGCCCTCCCCTTCGCCAAGCGAAGACAGTTACTGCTCCGACTGCGCCGAGTGCTCGCAGGGGAGCATCAAGCGGAAACGCGAGGAGCCCGATGAGGACGACGCGCCGCTCAGCCTGAAACGCACGCGTTCCAACTCCTCCGGTTCATCGCCGTCCCCCCATTTTGCGAAGCTCGCGCTTGCGGAGAGCTTCGAGCGGAAGCCGTTGATATGCCCCGACATCAGTTACTGAACCTGCCGGTTCGCTGATATGCCACTACCGCAAGCGCGGCCTGTTCGATGTTATCGTGACCGATTTCTTGACACATCTACCTTCCTCCCGCTCTCGTGTTTGCTTTGCCCATCTCCTGTAATTCTTATTCCGTTCCTCTGTATTTTGTGAACTGGACAGCGCATACTCACTGGCGTTGGTAGAACTTTGTGTTTGCAGCTGTATCCCCCACTCTGCCATCGCGTCCCGACCCTGACTTGTATTATAGGCTTTGTGTGTGTGTAAATGTAGGTGTAGGAATCCGAAGAAGAATGTATCGGGGATTCATACAGGCTACGGGACGATGGACGAAGCCAAAATGTTTTACTTGACTTATCGTTAAGCTTGCCCTAGAACCCGGTGCGTTCCAAGATAGAGTTTGTGCGATTTCATGGCTTCTCTAAACAAAGTTCAAGCTCAGGCAGGTAAATTCGCTGCGTTTGACTCATGTGGATCTGTTCACCTGCATGTTCAGAGTACGTGTACCTGACTCATTACTGGCCAGCCTTGCGGCTTGTCTGGCTGAATCGAGCGATCTTGCCCGCAGAACCGAACATTCGCCAGGCGCACTCACGACGACAAACGACATGGTGGCCCAGGGTGCTACTCCTTCGTTCCTAGAGGATAGACCCCCAATTACCGATGCACCTCCCCCATTCAATAAATCCACGGCGGACGTCATTCTGCGTTCAAACGACTTCGTAGATTTCCATGTACGCAAGGGCATCCTCGCGGAAGCCTCCGATGTCTTCGATGTCATGTTTCTGTTGCCCCAACCGCCTGCCGTTGAAATCCTTGAGGAGACTAGGAACGGCAAACCTGTCATCCTCTTCCGAGATGAGGAAAGTCGAACTCTGGAGAGGCTGCTCCGCCTCTGCTACCCAGGGAGAGCTCCGAGCATCGGAGACCTGGATGACCTACGTCCGGTCATACATGCTGCCGTCAAATACGACATGCCGGAGGTGCTGGAGGCACTCAAGGAAACCCTCCGCAGCTTCATGGACACCGTGCCCATCAGGGTGTACGCTATCGCCTTGATCTTCAAGTTCGAGGATGAGGCTAAGGCTGCAGCGAAAGCATCCTTGGCTTTCCCCGCAGAAGATGCGGACGCGCCGGAGCTGGCAGAGATCACTGGGAAGGCGTTCAACAACCTACTCAAATACCACAGGGCCTGTGGTGTTGTGGCTGCCCGTGTCGCGAATAATCCTTCATGGATACCGCTTCCCGGGTCGACACTTGGTTCAACGCCGGCAGAAACCACAGTACTTGCGCGCGCGCGTACCACGGAGACATCTACGCTTCGGAGTGGTGGACGACTTACATGGCTGAGAGTGCGAGAATCTTGAAGACGACGCCCTCGGGTAGCGCCCTCCTGATGACTGGTCGGACCGACCAGGCTCTGAGGGATGCAGCGGGCTGTCTCGTGTGCAAGTATGTTGCGCCGGGACAGATGCGGGGTTTATCCGGCTGTTCGCGGACGAGGTAGACAAGGCTATTGCTCAGGTTCGTCTTATAAGATCTGCGCCTCGCCGACAGCTCTATATCGCTAATGTACGGAACAGGTGTCCTTGGACATCGAGTGATATCCGAGCCATGTCCTGCATGAACAATGCATGACGAGGTCGATGATATGACTCAGAAATCGGCGGCGACGCAACGTGACTGTAGACGTACTACTTATCTAACAGTTGAGGCTTGTGGTACGACATGCGTGCATCTGCAGTATCATCGACCCCCTGTACTATATAGACCCTCATCATGCCACCACCCGAATCCCATGTCGCCTGGAGTTCCACGAGACGAACATCTACTCGATGGCTCACTGCGGGGCCGGTAGTGTACTTGTTTTCTGCGATAATACCGCATGTAACATATGGAAGGGAGTGGCAGACTTCAGCAGGTACACAAGGTGCAATACAGATGACTACTGCGTGAGTACCATCACGGATCGCGGAGGCTGAGCTCGGAATTCTGATGCCATGCCTGCTGTCAAAAGAGTGCCAGAAACAGGCGTGGCCTTCGCACCGACCTGACTGCCGCAAGTCGCAAGAGCTCTGGCGTATGCTCAGCGACGAGGAGCGTGAGCTCTGGAACGACCTCCAAAGCTGGGCGGCTCGTCCTCGGGAACCATTGTATCACGGCATACTCGCTGCGTTTGATCTGGGACGGCATCCTCAAGCAAACGAGATTCACTGAGTGGGCGTCCACCTCGAGTGTTTGCTTTCCAAGTCGTCGCAGTTGAAGCTGTGGAATGGGACTCAGCAATCAATCCGCGGAAGCTATTCGTCAAGATCTTTGATGCGATGACGAGGAAACGAGCGACGCTCGAATAGGAGGCGAAGACACTCGCGTAACGTCGTTCGCGGCATCGGGATGGTCGTGCTTTTCGTCCACCTGGATCCTACCGGAACTATGGTCATGGACTTGCCTTATCGCATCCAGAGTGCAGACATACCAAGACATGTGCCATACGGTGCCGCCGACTGGAAGACATTCTTGGAGCGAGACTTGCGGAAGTATTAGGGAGGGGCGAGTGCCGATTGCTGACGGGAAGGCGACCTCACGTTGAGATACAGAACAACGACATGGTGATGCTTTCCCGTCAACCGGGTCCTATCAGATTCCACCGAAACATCAAGATAAGACCAGCAGTTCGAGATATTACAGATGCATCCCTGGGTCTAGTATCAAAAAGCTACCCTTGATTCCTGAATAGTATGTTGGTGTCGACCTAACGAAGCAGGACATCAATTTCAGTGCGAATACTGCACTCGCACAATACGCACCAACATGAGAACCTCCTCATTCGCCTTGGAGAAGGTGGTCAGAAATCGGATGATGTCCGCATGTGAGATGCATTCTGCGCAGCTCGAGCAGCTTCCGACTTGGAAGCACAGCTCTCCGACCAATGTTGCATCCTCTGCGACGGCCTTACGCGGGCGATCGTGCAACGCTTTCAAGCGCGTATAGCAAGTGTCGGCCCAGCGCGATTGCGTAGCACCTATGCCACGGCCACATCGACCGCCGGTACAGTGCCGTGGCATGTCTCCTACGAATGCCTTCGTCCAAGACTTGCGCACTGCAGAATCGGCAGCATCGGCACATCTGCCATGGTACTGCAGCAGACGAAAATAATGACCGGCTGAGACCTCCTCCATTACGGGAATGTACGCTTCTCGAAGCTGTTCGGATCTCCATGACAAGAGCTGTCTCGCCGACTTGATTGCTTCTTCTTTGAGGCCATACGCAGAGGCGATCAGGTATGAGGGCAGGGGAGATTTATTGGATAGTTCCAACCACCGTGTGGTGAGAGCAGCGTGTGCTGTAGTCGTTTTGTACTTCGCGGCAGCGCGAAGGCCAGATGCGATGAAGGCATGGTCATTCATATCACGGGTACCAAGCTGCAATAACAGCTCCACCGTGCCGCTGTCTTCTGGTAGTGTGAGGACGGCAGAGCCCGACTCGTTAGAGTCGTATATATTCGAGACTGGGTGAGCACGCTGGAATAGGGAAAATGTGTCCTGCGATACACTGTAATAAATGTTGTCCGCGCTCCGAAGGGTGTGCTTCCCATGGTTGGCACCGTCATCGTCGCGTACTCGATAGCCAGCGCATGGTTCCTGGTAGACCGTCAAGCACCTGTTGGCGTCTCCCTGCCCGCAAAACACAATGTTGTCGACACAGGGCATGTGAGGTTTACCGGCTTGCATGAGTCGGTAATAGCAGGCAGCGGGAATATCTTCTAGCTGAGACACGTAAACTCCACGTATTACTTGTGTGTTGAGGGCCGCATTCGGCGCGGTTAATTTGACTGCAACATTCCTCGCCACACTTTCGAACCCATGTTTGCATGCAATGCAAAACACCTGGAGGGGAGAGACGTCCACACCGGCCGTCAGCTTGGTCTTCAAGAACTCTACCGCCTGGACCATATCGTATTTCATTGCGGCATGGACGACATTGCTGATGTGTTGCCAATCCGTCAGCACGTGGATCTTTAGTTGCGGGTCCCGTACTGGATAACAGATGCGTAGGAGGTCCTCCAGCGTACGTGCGTCTTCTTCCACTGCGATGAGCGGGGGCGTACCAGAAGCAGACGTCGTCGATTGAGGTAGACCGAGCATCGTCTCAAAGAAGGGCGAGGCTATTGATAAGATCTGGCGGTGGACACGGAAATGGGTGTTGTCCGACGACGATAGTATGATATCCGCATCTGGGCGACTGAACAAGGCTGGGGCAGTCTTAGGGCCCCGGTTAGTGGTACGTGGTGAAAGTGCAGTTGGTTCTGCCATCGTGCAGATAATTGTAGACGTGAGGAACGACAACCCGGAATGTTGGCAATACGAGCGACTGCCAACCCCATGATGTGAGTAACTCAGTGAGACCAGCCCACGAATTAGTAGACACACCAACGGTGAGTCTCGCAAAAGGAAACTATCAACTATCGAGCGACTACCGCCTCAGCAAGGACTGAGGATAGGTACAGAGGGGCGGCGTGGGGATGGTATGACAAGCGGAAGGAGGGCTCGATACTGAGGAACGCAGCGATCGAAGCAGCGTTGCAGTGGGTGGCGCGCCTGGCGCCGGCACTGTGGTTCTACTCGATCACGTGGTACAAAGACGCGTCGCGTTCAACTTGAGATCGAACCGGCATTCGACCGACACCACCTCATCGGCTTCACGGCTCTCTGGCCACTCGTATCTCACACTTGCCGCAAGACCTTCTGGGTACTACGGTAACCCTTGGCTCGACTTTATCACCGAGGAACATACCACAGCACGTCAATAGACTCGTGAGTGCGAGACACTCGCTCCTTCCGCAATATAGGCCAAGATGGCTGCGATGCTTGAAACGCCTTCTCGCGTATGGAGGCGCATCGAGGCTATAGAAGGCAGGGACATGCCATCCCTCCCATCCCTACCAGCATTCGACGATTCGCAGGATGGCGCCTCTGAGTCTGACACCAACCCAGAACTCAACGACGAGTCGCAAGACATCCTACCGGTTCATTCGACACCAGCGCTATCCAGTCACACTCAAACGACTATACGAGCTCCGTCAAGTACATCTAGCACGGCGCGTTTTGCACAGTCCATCGCATCTCGGTCGTCGGAATCCGCCCTGTCAGCGTCCGGCGCGAGCGCCTTCAAACCACCGCCAGAAGAGAGTTTTGACGTTAGCCATATCCCCAGCCTTCCCGATGCCCGCGGTGTCCATGAAGATGACGATGACTTCGATCTTAGGAGCAGTGACCAGGAAACGGAGGAGAGCTCACTACCGAAGTCGCCTCCGCCAGATCCAAGTGCAAGTCAAGGCTTTGATCGTGACCTGGATATCTCGGACGCTTTGCGGTCTATAAGTCGGCCCAATTCGCCCGATGTGGACGATATGGCGACGCCGCAGAAGAAGTATGACTATTCAGTCAGTCTCCGGTCGGAGAAGAAGGTGTGTAGCTCATTGCTGTTCATACCGCGGAGAGGTCGTAGAGGGCGGATTCTGTACGAGCCCAGTTCCATCCCTTTCTAAAACACTATCCACCTATTAATATGCCCTTTGTACTCATGGCCGGTCTTGCAGCCGTCTCCGTTTGACAAAATGCGGAACGTGTCTTTCCGTCGGCCACTGTCGCGCACGCGGACTCCATCGCTTACTCGAACAACGCCTTCCCCTTCATCAATGTCTTCAACTTCTACACCCCACAGCACTCGATCCATCGCGTTGGTAAGGCAAACAGCGTCTCCATCTCCTGCGGCCGTGCCCCTTCCCCGGTCAGCAACTGCGTCTCCCGCGCTCATCCCTTTACCCCCTTCCGCCAATGCTTCGCCCGCTGCGCCTGACACGGGCGTGTCATATGTAACCGGGGTCGAAGAGCCTTCTTCGGAAGCACGCGAAGAGTCCCGAGATGATATGGATCTCACGGACACCATGTCACAGGAGATGGAGCTCAGGGATAGTCAGATTGAGACGAGAGAGCCCACATTTTCCTCGGAAACATCCTCACAGGCCGCTGAGCTCCCTGCGTCAGACACCCCTAGGGGTCTATCCGTAGCCTTCTCATCGCCCGCTCCTTCAGCCATATTCACGCCGACGCCTGCCTTCCAGCCACGACCACGGGCACGTTTCGCCCCGGCGCCCGCTCTGACCACTCCCCGCCCTGTGCAGTACGATACGCAGGACGCCACTACAACGGAGCACGAAGGCGACACTCTTGCGACACCGTCGGCACATAAGCGTTCGTTCCTGCTCTCGGTCATCAACTCTACAGCCCGTCCTCGGATAAATCACACCCCGCATCCCTATCGCGCCGGCAATGGTGTCCCAGGCCCAGCAACGCCGGGCGTGGACCTACAGGCTGCATTCGCGGGAGTCACACCGCGGCCACGAACGCAGCTCCGACCGCGACTCTCGCATCCTCTGGCTCAGGCGTCAACTGCACCATCGGATTCGGGCTCGTCAGGACCAGAGTCCATCAGTGACGCACAAGCCCATTCACCGATCGCAAGCGGCTCGGAGTCACCATACGACAGTAACGCAGATCGTGTTTCGTTCGTGTCAACGGCCTCATCCCAAGATCTGACGACCCATGCGCGCGCCAACGCCTCCTTCGACCCAGTGATGGGCCTCGGTGACCGGGGACACGGTGTCGGGCGGTTCAACGCGGGCAAGCTCAACCATTACCTCCATGGCTTGAATCGACGACTCCAGGAGGAGAACGAGACGCTCGTCTTCCGGTTGAGGACGTACGAGGAGAAGTACGGGAAGGGAGGCATGACCGAACAGCCCTCGATGGTCGGTACGCCTCAGCAGTCTGAACAGTCGATGTCCAGCAGGCGGTCGAGCGCAGGAAGGCGGGTGAGCGCGGGTCCGAGTCTTGGCCTCGGAGATGTGCCCGAGGAGGCGGAGGTATGGCTCGAGGAGAAGGCCGCGCTCCAGGACGAACTAGACGAGCTGAAGGAGGAGCTCCAGCAGCGCGCTGTGACTCTTCAAGAAGCTGAAGCGGCACTGGAGCAAGAGAAGAGCAAGAGGGCGAGAGACAAGCAGGCATTTGAGGAGCGCATATTGCAGGTGGATAAAGGTGTCTCTGACATCGTGCGAGGCCTCGAAGACAAACTCGGTGATGCAGAGGGGCGCGCTCAAGCTGCTGAACGTGCGAGAGCTGCCGTGGTGAAGGACATGGAACGACGCGTCGATGCTCTGATGGCAGAGAACGAGCTGCTCGAGGACAGAGTTCAGAAGGCCGAGCAAGCGTTGGAGGGCGGCAGGGAACTCGGGGCAGAGGTGAACGTAGCGTACGAACGCGTTTCCCAGTTGACTGGCGATCTTCGCAATGCCAAGCAGCAGATCAAAGAACTCGAGGTCGAAGTCATGTCATCGGATGGCAAGATCGACGACCTCGAGGGCAAGCTGCAGAAGGAGAGGGAAGCCAGGAACACCCAGGAGAACGAACTGAGCACCAAGAAGAGCGAGCTCGACGACGCCTTGAACCACATCAATCAGCTCACTGAAGACCTCGATAAGGCACACAAAGACCTACACGCGGCCGAAGCCTACATTGCGCAACTGGATTCTGACGCAGAAACGGCTGTCACGCATATTGAAAACCTTGAGGCTCAACTATCCACTGCACAGGATCGCATGGCTGCTACGGACGAAGCAGCCGAGCAGGACGAGCTAGAGATCAATCGGCTGAGCGGCGAGGCTAAGCATGCTGCTGAATTGGGACGCCAGATGCAACAAGCATTAGAAGCTGCAGAGACAAGGATTGTGGCGAAGGAGCAGGAAATTGCGTCTCTACGAGCTGCGCTGACATCCGCAGAGCGTGCGGCCGAACGAGAGAAAGAACGTTCGCGGTCGAAGTCCATGTTCACACAGAGCGATTCGTCGCAGGAACTCCGCGCCGACGTGGAGGCCCTTGAGGAAGAGCTGGTGACCGCACACAAGGAGATTGCTCGCTTGAAGACACTGATCAGTCAGTCCCCTGCGCGCAAGGCTATCAACAAGGCTAAGGACGCCAAAATCGAACTGCTTGAGAGGGAGAAGGCCGATCTCCTCGAGCGGCTGAAGACGAGCAAGGCCAACACGAACCTTCATGGAACACCCAGCAAGGTTGTGAATGGGAGTGGTCTCTCGCCTTTACACCGTCAGCTTCTGGCATTCAAGAGCCCCAAGACGCCCGGAGGTCCTCTTCGAGATGTAAGTAAACATGACGCCTTGAACCATTCGATGCTGACTCAGTCCTGGCAGCTTTCATGGTTACAGACAACCATGAATGACCATTCGGCCGCGCCGCTGGTCGCCGAGATTGCTCGTCTGCAGCAAGAACTGGACAGGGCCAACCATAGCATTGACGACAAGCTGGATCAGCTCGAAGATGCAGGTCTCGGCGTCGTCGGCCTGACGAGACAGCTAGAGGACGCTCGTGAGCGTATCGTGACCCTTGAAGACGAGCTTGCACGGCTTTCGAGGAAAGATGGAAGGCTTCAACGTCGACTCCATAAAGTACGTTGCTTGAAGTGCCGTGCTAAAGTGGACCTTCGTGGATTAGTTGCCGCTTCCGCGGGCGACGAAAGGTATGCGACATAGCACTGAACATTTTCTTCCTGATTGAATGCTTCCCAGCTCTATACTGGAAGAGTCGCACATGAGCCTTATCTCTGAGCCGCCAACACCGCCAACAAGGACAAGCGAGGCTTTGCGCACTCAAGTTCAACATATCAATGCTCAGCTTGCGTCCATGAAGCAGCAATGGGAGAACGAGAAGAGTCAACTTCTCGGAGAGAATGCCGTTCTCCAGGACGCGGCCAATCGACTGAACACGGAGGTTCGTGATACCAAGAGAGAATTGAAGAGGTTGGCCGATACGGGCAAAGCAGGCGAGTCTGCCCGCGCCAGCGTCCAAGAGGTGAGATCCTCCAATATTGTTGCTTATCAACGGCCTGACAAGTTCGACTCCACGTAGGACCTCGACCACGCGAAGCGTGTCATAGACGAACTGGAGAACGAACTCACGGCAGAGCGTGCACGTCTGAGAACATTGTCCACCGAGCAATCTCGTGTTCAACGAGAGAAGGAACAAGTCGCTTATCAGCTGCGCCGGACAGAATCTGTGAGCAAACATTAGCTTTTACCGACTTGGTGCTAACCCGAGATACCTAGGACATGTCCGACGTCAGGAGCCAGCTTCAGACACTCAAGCAAGAGAACCAACAGCTGTCCAATCAGTTATCATGTATGTAAATCCTCACTTTCGCTACGTAGCCCGAAGGTTAAACGTTGACACGTCATCAGCGAACTCTGTCGCGGAGCAGAAAGCACGTCTGCTCGAGAGCAAGGTGTCAGAGAACGCAGAAACGATCGGGCAGCTGCGGCAAGAACGCTCCTTGCTCGCTGCTGAACATAAGGATCTCCAGCGTCGATATTCAAAGGTTGCAGAGGTGCGTACACGGATCTCGCATGGTTAGGCTGTCTTCCCTGACCGCTTGCCCCACAGCACATGAACCAAGTCAGGGGGGAGCATGCAGCGTCGCAGGTCTCGCACGATGAGCGGCGGCTCCAGCTCGACCTACGGCTGCTCGAGATTGACGAACTCAGGCGTGCCATCTCAACACAAGCCGACGAGCTCCTCCGCGCCGAGAACGAACGGAACCGCATTGCTGCCGAGAAGAGCGACGTCGTTCACTCGGTCGCCGCTCTCGAGGCAGATCTCCAGCGCGTGCGGCGGGATGCGGAGATGTTCGGGCGTGACCTCAAGCTGCTGCGGACCCAGAAAGACAGGCTGGAGGAGGAACGCAGGATCGAGCAGGAGAAGGCGGATCGCGCGCAGAAGCAGGCGCAGTCCCAGATCCGCGTGCTCAAGGGAGAGCTCGACAGCCAGAAGGAGAAGGCGAGAACGGCAGCTGAGAAGCTGCAGAAGCATGTCTGCGTGGCGTATGTCCCCCAAGTCCCCTTTGGTGGTCTTGTTGGTTACTGATGGGCTTCGTGGTCTGGACAGTGACGCGGGGCAGCTTAAGGACCTGCACGAACAGCACAAGGATGAATGCAGGGGTCTCATTATTCAAATACGCTACCTGAAGGCCAAATTCACTCGGGAGTCCGGTCTGAGGAGTGACCTCGGCTACCAGAAGCATTATTTACTTGTTCTGTTGGCCCATTATGAGAAGACGTGAGTAGAGCGTGCAATTCCCATCTGTCCACACGCTGATTCCGCAGCATCTCTCAGCGAGCAGAGGATCTTGGCCGCAATAGCAAGAATCGGCTTCCCAGCGGAAGGTCCACCCATCAAGGCCAAGAGACGAACGCTCAGGAGCGTTGCCATATCTATAACCTTCATTGCACGTTTGAGGTAACACTGCCCTGCTGCGATCGTACTCCCATGCTGACGCATATCATATGTAGACGCGCCGCCGATGCCTGGCGAGAGCAATACGCGGCCAAGGCCCCTATAGCAGCAGCTCTTAGTGAGGTACGACAACGCAGGGCAGCGAATGGGGGTAGAGCGACACCATCATAGATTATTCTGTGTCCCGTTGTATTTATTAGACGTCCGACTACTGTTGTAATGTGAGTGTAACGTAGATATCGAATAATAGCACAAGAAGCACATGTCCGATTCGCTATGAAGGCGGCTTTCGTTTTGCAGAGATGATGCGGACTGCATCCTTTGTGAATAGGTAGGATGCTCCGCTCCATATGGTAGTGGTGGCTACGACCCACCTTTACTCCGGTTAGTAGATGTGTGGCAGAAGCGGAGAGATCACGTACTGGAAAGCCTGCAGCGTAGGACCCAAGTCCACCGGCAGCACGGGACTCACCGTCGTTAGTGCCATGAGAGATAACTGGAGCAAGGTATTAATCTACAGTGTCATGCGTGAGTGTCGCTCCGGAAGAGTAAATGGAGAAGCCAACCTTGCTTATTCGCGTGGGATGTACCTCAGCGGACGGTATTGACATATCCCAGTAGCGCGTGAATGTTTTCTGGTTACAAGTGAGCGATACGTGTACTTGTCGTAGCGGGATACTCACTGGGTGCGGCAGCGAGGTATAACGAATGTAAAATGCAGCGAGGCTCAGGAGGACGTCCCTCCCGAAAATGACCGCCGCGAGGGGTACTAGCCAAGATGAGCTTTCCACCAAGAGCATAGGATGAGCCAACCTACGTGGGATCATCCCCTTGTAGGCCAGTGTAAGTGTCAAGGTTGTCATCAAGGTCTTGTCTGCCGCTGGGTCCAGGACGGTTCCCAGTACGGAGGTCATTTTGTATCTGCGGGCAATGTAGCCGTCCACCTTGAAATGAGGCTCGAGACATGAGCATCCGAGATAGCAAATAGGATGAGCAGACCGTATCTGTCAGACCGGCATAAACGAGCAGAGCGGTGGCGAAGTGGAAGTTGTCGTGCACGATGGCCCAGCCGAGAACAGGACATGCAAGGATACGAGACACGGTCAAGATATTGGGGATTGTATAAATGTTCTCCCTGAGGGTGGCCAAGGCCTTGAACTTCTGCGCAGGCCCCTTTTGGTCTTCATTCGCCTTCAAAGGCGAGAACACAGAGAAGCAGTTGAGAAATGGTCGCGCCGACCAACCAGAAGCCCGGTACAGGGCACGGCCTCGGGACAAGGTAGGCTTGTGCGCCCCTACGCAGCGCTCAATGTATACGCTACGCCATGAAGCAGTCCGGAGGAGAGCGATTGTAGACATGGAGAAGGACAGAATGCAAACGCGCCCGGCCGGCGCGCGGTGCTCTACTGACGCGCTCGGCACGTGGTTAAACGCGATCACGGGATTTACGCGTCGCGACGCGGTGCAATGTACGGCCTAAGTAATGCAGTTTAAGTTCACAGATTCACTCCGATCCAGCTGTCTATATGTACAGAAACCACTATGCAAGAATATGATTACAAGCGCATTCGACAGTACATGTGATAAAATGACACTGCGTTCACTGGTAGATTATTCTCGAACAGGCATTGTGACGCAAGGCAATCAAATCGGACATTCAGCGAGATGGCTGTATGCCCAAGATAACATGGAGAAACATGCAGACACCATTTATTTCTCACTAGGCAAGGATAGAGCTTGCCTAGAAAACCATTAGCTGAGACTTTGCGACGTTCGACTTAGTACAATTATGGTGAACACTTAATACACTAGAAACGCACCGTCTCGTCGAGCAACATAGCATCCACCTTAGCTGATAGAATCTGGGAGAAATGCTGCAAATGAAAGGCCGCAGTTGGTCCACAGGTCTTGCATGTGGCCGCGCTTTTCAGGGCGCAGCGCATAGTTTGCTGGTCAAGAACGGTCTTCCCGCACGGTACACTGCCCAGCAGCTGAGCTGCTTGCTGCAGCCACTCGCACCACCATTTTCGCAATCCAAAAGGGTTGTAGAACGCGCGAGGAAGTGTGTACGCGGGGCAGCCTGTGCAGGACACCCACACTAATTTCTCGTCAGGCATGCTCGGTACCCGTTCTGCCTTGCACTGATGCATCTGGTCTAGTGCAAGCGCTTCAGCCAGGGTTCCCATGGCCTTGCGGTGTTGCAGTAGGTGATAGTAGCACGAAGCCGGTATCGCTTCGAGTTCCTCGACATAGCAGTCGTCCAAAGGCGTCCGCATCGACATTAGTGCGGCATGTCTCGCCTCGCGCACCCAGTGATGCGCGCAGGCGATGGCATACACCACCAATGGCCTTGTTTCCGCGAATGCCAGGAAGAGTGTCTGCAGCGGCTCGATAGCGGCCACGAGCTCGTACGTTTTGGCAGCTTGGAGTAAGAGAGACGCCGTTTGAGGGTCTGGCGGCGCCTCGGGACGTGCGACGGGATAGATGTACTGCAAAATGGCAGCGATCGTACGGCTGTGTTCGGGTAGTGTGAGGCCGACTACACGTCCGTCTGCACTCCTCTCGCAGCCATTGATCGACTGGGAGCCGCTGGTCAGCGCCAGTAGGAAGTAAGGCGACGCAACCCGCAGGAGGTCAGAATGCACTTTGAACTCGACGCCGTCGCGGGCGCGCAGCGTGAGATCGGCAGACGGCAGTCCGAAAGGATACGGAGACTCCGCGTACTTGGCCTCCCACTCCTTTCTGTCGTACGACTTCAACGGCGTCCGCGTCAAGGCCTGAGGTAGTTCGGCATAGAGGAAGGGCACCGCAGGGAGCGCCTCTGGGTCCCCTGCGTTATGGAACTGGAGGAGCCGATAGTATGCGCCCGCCGTCAACTCCTCCAGCTCGGTGAAATAGACGTCCTGTAAGGGTTGCCCAACGGCGCGCTGCGCAGCAACACGTGCAACGTCTTCGAAGTCATGGGCGTATGCTGTAACATATACAAGCAGGGGGTGTGCGCCATCGAGCGTGAAATCGGTGAGATGTTTCTTCATCGTCTCTGTCAGGCCCTCCATGAGATACTTGTCCACAGCCGTCAAGACGTCCCTGACTTGCGAGAACGTCGTAAACACGGGAGCGGCAACAGGGTAGCAGAGGCGGAGGAGAAGATCCACGACCTCGCTCGTCTCCGTGACAGGTACGACAGGGATACCGTCCCTCCTGGGGCATTGTTCGACGGGAGCTTCTCTGGCGATGTCGAACATATCCTCGAAGACGGAGGACGCCTCCGCCAGTATACTGCTGCGCACTCGATAGTCGACTCTATCGCAGGACCGCACGATGATATCGGCGCGTGAATTGTTGAACGGCGCAGGGGCGTCTCGTCTGGTAGTATGGTCGACGGCTTTCGCAATCAGCAAGGTACTGATGAACGCAAGATGCATAAGGCTACAAGCACAATCTGAGGACTCACACAGTTGCCATAATGGAGTCGACGGTCCTGATTGACGGTGGTCTTGATAGGCCAACTATCACGGTAAGTGCAAATACGACGGGGGAGTGTACCAGCTCAGTACGCACTGGTGCGGGAGGTTGTGAATAGGCGGAAGCGAAGGCCAGCTATCACTAGGACGTATAAAGTTCAGGACATGGCGCGATAGAAGCAACGATCATGTGCGAAGAACATATCTAGTAGTACTGCCTGCAATCTGGGTTCACTAGTCTTCCGATACGTGTGGGACTTCGAAAGCGTGGCGTAGCGAATATCAGCGCCACCGATACGAACGCCCGAAGCAGCTGAGCCGTCCTCAATGAGCATTCTCGTCGTATTGGTGTAATGTGCAGAATCACCAGCCAACATAGACGACGTGTCAATCTGCATAGCACGTTAAAATCAAGTCATCATTGTGATAGAGCAGGACTTCCTTCGATGCTGCTTGGATGCTGCATACTTACTAAGTAGCCTCTGAGGCGCTGAACACGAATATGCGGATCCACGCTAGATCGACGCTGCTATATGATCCCGTTAGTAAAGGTAGAGAAGAAATGGAAAGGTCCGCACGTACCGCGTTCCGGATCGCCTGGAGTCGGTGGGCACGAACACGAGCAAGACTCTTCACAAGATGCTCCGCTAGACTGCCACGCATATATTCACTAGGAACAACAAACGGAACTTGCTGCCAAGGAAATGCTGTTTTGATACGACCGCACAATATGCACAAGGTCACGATATGACTTCGGGAGCACATGAGTAAAACACACTCCATGCTTTTCAGCATCGCATCTTCTGTACGGCAACCGCCCCAACAGGCAGCATTCAACGGGTCGCGGAGTACCGCAGGAAGCGCATCTCTGCGGCATATGTAGATGCGTTGTAGCCAAATGCTCTCCGGAAGTATGACAGATCGGACAGAATCATCGGCAACTCACTTTAACGTCGGAGTCAGAGTCGCAGAAGGCGAGACGCCGTAATACATCCCCTGCAAACAGAGTCCGTCCTGAGTCACATCGGATGGAACACAGACCGATCCATGTCACCCGTGCACTGCGATCTCAATCCGTCGACGTACCGTCGCTCCTATGACCAGGCACTGTTGCACTCTTCAAGACGTGGTCCGATTCCCGTCGCGACGAGCCTGAGACACGCGTGAATGATTTAGTCAATTGTATCACTTATGGCAATGGCACCTTGGATGTGTCCGGAAAGCTTAACGGCGTAGGAACCGAGTCCGGTGCTTGACCAAGGAGTCCTGAGATGCGTTGGCCACCAATGATACAACGCCACAGGACGCTGCAATCGAGGAGTGCACACTCACCGGTGTATAGATCGCACATGCATGACGCCCGCGTTTTGCACTAGGCTTTTCGACGTGTCCCGACGTCGACGTCAGCCAGACAGCAACACTTTCAAGTTGCGGCGCGCCAGGGATGTCCACAATTCAAAGGGCGCGGCCTCACGCTCTGAGTCACGGTGCATCTTGAACGATTCAATGATGCGCCGAACGAGTCCGCTTATAGAGGGCGCGGTCACCGTTGTAGAGGTGCCAGCAAGAGCAAGAGCTTGGCAAGAGCCGCGACTCGACCGCGAAGAGAAGTGGAGGCTACACTTCCTCCCTGCAGAAACTCAATGCACTGTCACGAACCCCACGATAGCTCGCTTTACACAGTCCGTAGTGCAGCTCCTTCGTTGACGAGATGTACATCTATGAAACAAGATACCTATGAAGATACAAGCCCGCGCCGACCCGCAAGGGCATACGATACCGATCAATGTCGTGTCATTAAGTGGGGAGAACCACCAGCTGCCCACAAATCATACGTCGTCCGACTCGACACACAGTGACAAACAGACAACAGAGCATCAGAGGGAGAGGCAGTACGTAGAACAGATGAGGAGAGACGCGAGTACGAGGAAGACAACACCGCCGGCGCCTCGTGGTCGACCGCGCGGACGCAAGAGAGACCACGCCCAAGGGTAGAGGGGAACTATGCACGAAGGGTGGGAGGTGGTGTGGAGGGAGGAATTAAGCGATAAGTAACATAACCAAGTTCGGTTCCATGCGACATTGCTGCGTTGGTGCGGGATATCGCGGGCGGCTAATAATGCATATGAGAATAAGTGATGGTGCTAGAGGCGAGCATCGGCTGTTCACCCAAACGTGTGGGTAGGGTACGTTGGATGTCGGGGTTGTGGTGGTGATAGTGGTGGTGGTACAAGTGCGGTGTGCAAGCAGCAGAGACAACAAGAGATAGAAGCGCGAAGGTAGTGCCGGAGAGAAGCAAGAAGTGCACCTGCTCATGTCGTGCCGGTGTTCCATATTGATCCAAGAAGACCTCGCGCGGAAGACACCATGTCAGCGGCGCGCCCAGCGAAAGTGCCATCCTGGCCATCCAGAGACGATCTTGGTGTCCGGTCCTTCCGAGGAATAGCAATGGGACTGCTCGGCGACATCTCGCCTTCCGCATGAGAGGTCGACGTCACGGTCGTAGGCTGCTGCTCCGACTTCACGAGCGGCGTGTTCGGAGACGTGATGCTGGCCTTGAGTGTGGTGACGGGCGAGTTGGCAGGTGTCGGATGACTTGATCTCCACTGCTCCTCTTCCTCCGGTATTGGCGAAGGGATGGGGAGCGGGACACTCGGTCCTGTGTGTACAGCTATTCGAGGGCGCGGCGAGGCAGGGTCATCCTGCGTCTGCGCCGGACGGGCTGTTGACACGCTCGCTGTTGAGGAACCCGACACAGACGACGGCGGGGATGATGTTTCGTCCCTCGCCTGCGGTACGTCCACGGACGCTGTCGACGAATCACTTCCTTCCCTCGCGACCCTCGTCGGCGAGTCCACCACACCCGGCGGGCTCACGCTCGCTGCAAGTGCCCTCCCAGTCCTGTCCCTCCCCGATCACTCTCATCGCCGTCCATCCTCCGTCCCCTATCCCGGCCCTTCGCATATGCCACAGCTCCGCCGAGCGCTAGCGCCGATCCGGTCGGCGACAGGGAACCCATCGGCGAGCTCGTTCCCCGGCTCCCTGAACGCTCGCGGTCAGATAGCGACGCACTGCGCGAGAGCGAGCGTCCACGCGACTCGGAGCGCGAGTCCGTCGAGCGTGAGTAGCCGCTCGACCCTGTGGTCGTCGACCCACTCACGGACCCGCATATCGGCGAAGCGGACGTACGTCCGCGGCACGGGCTGAGGCTCGGTGAGAGTAGCGTGGAATCCGCGACGTGTGGCGAGAACGATATTTGTGGGTGCGTCGTGCCGACGCGCGGGACGGCCACGGGCGCGGTGTGCACGAACGTTGGCGGGTTCGACAGGTCGTCGCTGCCAATCTGAGACGGGCTGGGTTCCCTGGAACGTTCCGTCCGCTCCTCCATGGCGCCATTGACCTCGTTCACAACGACGACTGGCGTTTCTGGGCTGAGCGCAGGCGAATATGTGGGAGGCGACTCGATGAGGCCACTACTCCGTCCGACCTGTACGCTCGACGCGCCGCCTTCTGCGTATCTCGCAGGCGCCGCAGCGGAGTCAACCTTCACGCTCTCCTTGTTACCGTCTTGTGCCGACCACTCCGGGTGTAGTTCTCGTTGAGACCGGAGGCCCATCGAAGTAGTCAAACGCATCCTCAACCACAGTGTCCATGTGCATAGGCGAATCCGAATATGACTGGTGTGGGAAGAAGTTCCGTGAAGAAACTTCGTACTTGGGGGTGATGATGATATTGAGGGGTGGCGGCAGCGCGTTCACGGTGGCGATGGATGGCGAAGCTAATGGTGACCTTGACTCCGGCGAAGGACTCGTCCCGACGCTAAAATACGATTCGCGATGGCGATACACGTCCTCCTGCGTCAAGTTCGGCGAGCCCGGCAAGCTATAATGCTGTTGCTCGGCGGGCATACACGAGCTCGAGGTCCTTCGAAACGGGTGTGGGAGGGCCGGGGCCAATGAGGTTGTTGCCGACGCCAGTGCCCTTGAGGAGCGTCGGCGCGATCGGCGCGATAGTGACGTGATCCGCGCCCATGGAGGCCCTTCGCACTAATGGAGGACGAAAGTGTGGGTGGGTGTGCGCGGTGCATCAAGGATAAACATGAGCTTACGCGGCTGCGCGCTCACGGCAGAGGACGTGCGCGAGCGGGACGACGCCGTGCGCATCTCGAGCACGTCGTCTTCGTCATCGTCGTCGTCAGAGTCCGAGTGCATCGTCGACGC
>NW_025955564.1:0-20566 GCF_022376445.1 Fomitopsis serialis
GTATGACAAACTATGATTGTCCACGTCAGCAATTGAGTAGCAACGCGCAGCGTGTAGCAGCGTACCGACACGTCCAGAGGAACTAAGACAACACTTGTGAGACGTTGCTCCACGCGTGACGAGACTGGAGCCTACCGTCAAGCCCAGCATCAACAATGCCGAGGCTATACCTCTGTCGACTAACGGATCACAGTTCCGGCGTGTAAGGCCAAATAGAAGGGGAGGTTCTGAGGCCATAGCGGCAGCAACGCGAAATACGCGGTGTAGATTGTCGGCAGGAAGGTCCACACCCTGTCGACTTGCGACACATTTCCTGTTATGACAGAGAGTACCCATGCAACCAGCGTGGTCCCCGTGCAGAACTTGAGAGGCCATGCGAACGAGGCTGGAATGCTCCCGCGGATGAGCGCTGCGTATGGTAACGGAGCCATGTTGGTCTACTGAGTATAACGTCCTTTGCCTCACAGTAGGTGGTAACGGATGTTCAGCAGAGAGATACAATACTGTCCGAGTCGTCGCGGTGGTCGTCAACTTTGTGGTGTCGTCGTCGTCGCGGATGAGCTCTGGCACTGGCAGTGCACATCGACCGACGACCGTCACTCGAAGATGTCCCCTACCCCGGATCACGTGTGGTGGTGTTGCTTATGTAACTACCTGTGTTGGGCCCCCGACTCGACTCGACCGCTCTCCTGTAACTTGCTCTCCTCGTCGTCCTCGCTATCCTCGCCCACACGTCGTCGGTGCTCTTCAACTCAATCATCTCCGCACGCGTCTGTTTGCTGTCCTAGACTACCAGTCATGTCTACCTCAATCGTAGTGTCGACCTTTTCTCCGTTTCCGACGCTCTCGCTCTCTGCACCGTCGGACGCGCCTTTCTCGACCCTCTACGACCTCCTCGCCCACCGCTACCCAGAGCTTCCTTCTGACCTTCTCCTGACGCCTCACCGCGGCTGCGCGCCCTCGCCCGATGCTTTGCTCTCATCGCTTCAAGACGACACCAATGCACCATCGTTCGTGTCGCTTCGCTTGGTGCCACGGCTCAGGGGAGGGAAGGGAGGTTTCGGGTCGCAGCTGCGCGCTGCTGGTGGTCGTATGAGCAGCCAGAAGACGAGCAACAACGACTCTTGCAGGGATCTCAGTGGGAGGCGTCTCAGCACAATAAAGGAAGCCAAGAAGTGCGTTTCTGCTGCCTTGTTCGCTGGAAAGAATTTACTGATGACCTGCACAGGCTCGCCGACTACATTGAGAGCGAGCCTCAACGAAAGAAGGCGCATCAAGAGGCCCAGAGAGCGAAACTGGAGGCGTTGGAAAAGAAGCTTGGCATCGTCCATTCGGCAGATGGCTCCAGCACCCCCGCCGAGCCGTTGGCTGGCAAGAAGCACCGTCTGGATGACGCGGAGTATCTGGAGCAGAGCCGTGAGCTTGTCGACAACGTCAAAAACGCCGTCTCCGTCGGTGAGTATTCTCTTCCGTCACGAACCCCGTGGTCAGCTCACCTCGCTCCCAGCTATGCTGAAGAAGAGGAAGAAAGCCAAGTCTTCTCAGAGCCCGCCTGCGGCAGTCAAGGACAAGTCTGCTACATCCAGCGGCACTACCCCTGCCGCCAGTGTCGCTGAGGCCGCTTCATCCTCTGTCGCCGCTGCCTCAGAGGTTGCCTCGGCCGTCTCTGGGAAGGTTCTCGAGTCAGCCACAACTGCTCCTGTAGTCGTTGCTGCTGCGTCTGCGGTTGCTGCGGTCGCCAGCGCGTGATGTGTGAGACTGTACGTTTGTTCTGTATTGGTTATGTATGCAGTTGGTATGCCCCACCTCCGATGTGAGACTACGCACGTTTCATAGCTCGTGAAGGATGGGGAAACGTTACGCCACTTCGATCCCATGAGACACTCGAGTCAGGTGCGTGCGGCTTGCATGCGAAGTCATCGATCACGGTATGTCTCCCGAGAGCATCGGCGCATATGCATCGTAGCTGATCGTAGCAGCTGAAAATCGCGACCCCTGACTCAGTCAATTCATAGTCCGGTCTTTCGGTAAGTCCTTACAGGCAACTCAGATGGCGTGCAAGCAGGCAATTGGGCCCTTGGGAGAGCGCCTGGTCTACATATTGCAAAGGTGTGTGCGTGCACGGGCTGAAGATGTCAGCCTGCGCTGGGAACATGTGCCCTCTTGGCTCCGGCGCTCAGTGAGTGTATATAGACCTGGGCGATCCTCGACTTCTCAGATCTCAGCACTCACCGAGGATCGACTTCTGAAGCCTGATTGTTTGACATCTGCACCAGCCTCTGTAACTGTGCTAAACACCTCCTTATCTCATCATGTCGAGAGACGACGTCGCCTTCTATGGTTTCACACCCGTGCCGAGGGACCCGGATGTGCTATTCAAAGATCATCCCACCGCGAGCGGGCCCAACCCAAAGCAAGACCTGTTCACGATCGACGACTTCCCCTTCCCGGACTCCGCAGTCGTCCGTGCGGTGAAGGAGTTCGTCAAAGTACGCGAGTTCTCTCGTCCGCTGGTGCTCTTCAAATCCGTTAACGAAGGTCATTCCTCGCGCAGAAAGAGCTCGATGAGCAGACATATAACCACAGCCACCGAGTATACGTCTACGGTCCGGCATTCGTCTCATCGTACTGCGGGGACCTCACTCATATGTAGTTGACGCGTGCAGGCACTGCGCTGGTGAAGACACACTTCCCGTCCTGGACGTATGACAACGAGACGTACTACCTGTCGTCCCTCCTGCACGACATCGGGACCGCCGAGCGGTTCCTCGCGACGACGAAGATGTCCTTCGAGTTCAAGGGCGCGATCGTGGCGCGCGACCTGATCTTGCAGCAGGGCGGGGCCGAAGACCAGGCGGATAGCGTCTGCGACGCCATTATCAGGCACCAGGATATCTTCGTGAAGGGGTGAGGACGTCTCCGGTGTCATGCTGAGTCGTGTTTCTTACCGCGTTCTGGTCGTGCACCAGTGGGAACATCACGATGGTTGGACAGATTCTGCAGCTCGCGACGATCTTGGGTACGCTCGCGCTCTAATCGGCGCTACCGTCGTGCTCACTCACTCTTCTGCACAGATAACGTTGGGATGTGAGTGTCCACGGGAGGCTCTGTCTCCAAAGACTTCGATTCTGACCTTACCGCGCGTCAGCCGGGCGAACCTCGTCCACCCGCGCCTCATCGAGACGACGACCGCGGCCTTCCCGCGCAAGGGTTGGTCCGAGCATTTCGCGCGCGTCGTCGAGAAGGAGCTCGCGCTCAAGCCGTGGTGCCACACGTCGACGTTCGAGGTGCCCAACTGGAAGGAGGGCGTGCGGAGCAACTTCGCGACGGACGTCAGAGGAAACGAAGTTATGCGGCCTTTCGATCGAGAGTAGGAATATGAACATTGTGGAAAGTAGCGCTACTCGTTTACTTGAAAGCCAAGCCCTCTACAATTGAAATACACATTGAACTAGGTGTTGCTCGTCATGAGGAAGTACAGGCAGGATCTGAACATTACATAGAAATGATGGTAGACAAGTGTCATTCGTTTCCTTCGCTCACCTCCCTCAACCACATCTAGCGCAAGCAACGACCAAGACCAGATCAAGACTGAATCTCGCACATCCACAACATCATCTACATACATACATACAGCAGACGTCATATCGTTGGCTTACAACACACCTATCAACGCCGCTTCGGTTCACCCTCCTTCCCCTTGCCCTTCCCCCTAGCCCCGCGTCCGCGAGCGGCCCTCGCCCCTTGTCCTCCGCGACTCCTACCCCCTCGTCCTCGACTTCCGCTCGCAACATCACTCCCCTCCTGCGTAGACTGATTACTACGGCCGCGACCCGTACTACGTGTCTGTCTCGTCGGCATCGACTGCGAGGAACCCGCAGTGTCTGACGGTGGGGGTGTCTGTGCGTTCGAGGTGCTCGGGACCGCCGAGCTACGGCTCTCAGATCGCGCAGCAGTGTTCGCAGCCTTCGAGGTCTGCCGTGTCCTGAGCCGCACAGACTTCAACTCCAGATCAGCGGGATTCGTCACCGCATTACGTCCGCGAGGCGCGGGAGAGGGTGATGGGTCTCGCTCGTCGTCTGAATTGCCGCCTGCAATCCCGGCGTCACGCACAACAGGAGCTGGGTCTTCGATGAGGGGGGGCTCGTCTGCCTCGTTGTCCTCGTGGATAGTCGGTTGTTTTGACAATTTGCGAGGCGTACGCTCCCAGTCCTTGTGATCCGCCTCGCGCCGTTTCTCCTCCTTGTCGAAGGCCACCTCTTGTTCCGATGTACGAACTTCAGGCTTGGCGAGGAGGAGCTGTTCCATCCGTTCGAAGGCCTTAACAAATTCTCCGTAGGTGTCATCGCAGTCGAAGTTGTCCTTCTCATATCCCTTGTGAAGGATGACCCAAAGGCGCTGCAGAAGAGGGATGAGCGGCCGGTAATAGTCCGCTACACACTTGAGACATTTATCGAAGTAGTTGAAGTTCATGATGATGGTTTCCTTTTTGAAACCTAGCAGGCTGAGGTCGGCAACCCGGAAAAGCGCAGTGTACTCAGCGGTAAGGATCTTTTTGCTAGGGTCCCACAGATCGGAACGTCGCATCGCCGGACCAGCTCTGCAGATGCAAATCCAGAGGAGAATCCAGAAGATGCTCTCCAAGTCATGGAAGAACGTGTGTTTAGGTTGAGTGACGACGCCGTCCTCGTCTTCTGTCCCGGGTGCTTGTTTCTCCGCAAAAAAATCAACGTCGTCGTTGGGCTGGCTGGCCTTGGAGTAGATTTCTCCTCGGAGAATCTCCCCGGACATGAATGGTCGCGTGCCCTACTAGCATTCAGCATGCTACGCCAGTCAATCTCGAAGAAGATCAGCGTACCGAAATCGGATCCTCAGCAAGTGTGGGATCGTCGGAAAACTTTGCGTAGTCCATGTCTATGATCACGCCCCGGAAGCCTAATTTTTTGCTCCCCGTGATAAGGATGTTACCTTCGCTGAGATCGCGGTGTAGGACGCCCATCTTGAATGCCGTCCAATGCCCTACGGCAGAACGACTAAATCCCGACTGCACACCTTCATGATACACTAGTACTCACCAACAAGCGCGTCACGCATGGCCTGGACCGTTTCGAGAAGTGTAAGACCCATCTTGATCGGCCAACCGTACGTCTCCATGACCAGTCTTGAATGTGTTCTTCCGCGAGGCGATCGTTCGGGCACGTCAATAAGAGGTAGGTAGTCAATAAGAGACCCGTAGTCCGTCGTGTTTCCCCTGGTTCTATCAGGTGTGGACGATGGAATCGTGTTCGGATCGAAGCCCTTCTGCGCCATGTCAATGCAGCGGGGTTTCGCGTAGACGTGCAGACCGCGACGGATCCGCGATGCGACGGTGTCTTCCTGGTCGCCGACGTACACCACCCCGTACGACCGCATCGTCGCGACTCCAGGAGTGCGTCCGATCTTCGCATAGAACTCGCCCTCAAGGCGCCGCTCGTCGTCGCGCCATGTGTCCTTCACGATGAACAGCTGCACAGGCATCAGGCCGGCGAAAAAGAGGAACACAACGACGACGGACGCACCGGACGGTCTTCCTGCGGCAGCGACAAATCGTCGAGCAGCCACGCCTTCCAGATGCGCGTCGCACGCCCGCGGATCACCTCGCCGCGTTGCACGTTGAGACCTTTGTACAGCACGAATGTCTCCGTCTTGTTCTCGTCCATCACACCATACTCCGCGCCCTCCTTCTGCTTCGGCATGTCGATCACCCAGTAGTGGTCCTCCTTTTCCGGTTCCACGGTACCGCGTAAGAGCGCTCGAATTTCAGGCGTCTCACCTCGCTTCTCGAGTACTTTTGCTGCTCGCGAATGACCGACATTGAGGTGTCCCACCCAAGATCGGCGGGCAACAACGTGCATATCCCGACGATGACGCGAATCAGCAGCTCTGGTTTCTACAAGGTAGATCAATGGCGACCGTGGGTTAGCACAGCCGCACGACGCACCTCGTGGATGTTGAAAACGACCGATCCTAGGACGCCAGTCCGGTCGGCCAAGTACACGGACATGTTCGTGCATGCCACCACGATGCCGAGCACAAAGCAGCGGTCCATCGACTCGTGGAAGACCATACGCATGTATTTCAAGAGCTGGAGCAGCGCAGGACCGTCCCGCACCTGCTTCTTCATTTCCACTGGGACCACGACGCGACTCCACGGTACAGGCTGTTCGTCTTTGACCCCGATCGTCGCGACGATGTCTGGCCTGATGTCTGCCGCGTAGCGATCCCGGGACAGGGGTCGAGTGTTGTGGTAGTCCCGCCATTGCACGTCGTTCGGTGTCGCGCCAGACTTCGGTATGAGGCCAGCGATAGATTTGACAAGCGTAACAAACGGCGCGTACAAGTCGCTTTCGTGGTTAGGCGGCTCGGTCGTGTAGCCTGACCACCGCTTCTCCGACCCGGAACCATCATATATTGAAATTTCAAGGCGTTCGCGAGGACCTTGTCTACGAGCTTGATCGGCACAGGGAACATTTCCTCCAGGAAGCCAGCAACGTCGCAGAATACGTCACACGAGAGCTCATGAACGACGTCGGCTTCAAGCTGGTCAGCGTTCCATTTCAGCTTATACGCTGGCGCAGAATAAGGGTGACTAGAAGCAGTATATGAGCCTTTGGTCTCGAGAATGGGAGTGTTTGGAGGGCCATGTAGGAGCGGCCCTTCGCCACCCACAAGCTGAATGTTACGCATACCTCGAGGAGGCGGAGGATGTTGATCCGACGCAAGACCCACTCATTTTATATGCAATCAGGCTGGCGGAGAGAAACAAAACAGACTGACTCGGAGCAGCGCCCGTGGCCCACGGTGTTCGAATATGAACAACACGAGGACCGCGTCTGGCCAGTGATAGCCGATCCCCATCAAGGCTTCTTTCCCAAATCGGCAGGTGTTGTTCGTTGCTACAAGCCGCCTAACCTCAGCCATTTTGTGCAGCGCAGCAGTTGGTCGATAGTATGATCCATGCAGAGTATCTATTCTCCGCAGGAATTCAACCTGACACTCATGATCTTCTGCACTCTCCCAGAGGTGCTCGTCAAGTCTTCGTTGACTCACAGCGCCGCCCCTCGTGGGGACGCTGCGCAGGCATTATCATTCTGCTTCCATGGGGAAATTTTACAGAAGCGTGGCAGCGCCACTAACCTTTTTGGTTGATCAGGTTTCTAGAGGCAGCCAGTGCACGGGTTCGCGGAGCTTCAAGAAGGACAATGAGGCTAAGGCCTGTTGTGCGCCGATGAGTAGCAATATCGCAATGTCCGAATCGGGTGTGGCAACCACAACCTTAGTCCACGGAGAAAGCGGTCCGTACATTCCACAAGAACTCCCCCATCATGGCCCCATCACCTTTCCCCGAAAAGTCTAGATGAGAATGATGAAGGCTGGGCTATATCCGACGCAATGGCCGAGTCAGTGTAAACTCATGTTGTCCAAGCCTTATATCGAATACGCGTCGCCCCAGCACACGGTGTTTTAATACTTCAGGAGACAATCTCACCTAGTCAATGGCCGAAAATTGTTGCTCCGAATCGTTGCCGTCATCCCTGGGAGCCCAGCCCTTATACTGACCAGTACCATACTAGGCCGGGGTTGCGAGCCATAACCCGAGCCACGCGCCTCGCTCATTCTCCTGCTTTCGTCTTTGGGGGTCATTGTTAATGAGCCAATTAAAGGCAGATGTATCCCTAGCATACATTACCTAAGTATTGATTGTTTTGCCACTGCGTTCCACGAGTTGGGGTCCGGCTCGGCCACAGGTCCGACCAGTGCTTGTTCCCAATTCGGTGGTCCCTTTCGATGCCACCATGCCTAAGCCTCGTGATTCTATCCTAGGCTTGGCCCTCATGAGTCACGAACGGCGTCTCACGCGAGTCAGAGCCTAGGTCCAGATACGCTCGAACACTTGTGTCTGTCACAGTGGCTCCGAGCCACACATGAGGCATGTGGCGTCGTCTTGATTACGGTTCGAAGCTCCCCAGAAGGGTGGCCAAGGTGCGTAATGTGCTCTGCAATGTCCATACGCATGATTATATCCTCCACCGAGCACAAGTTCTCACCTACATGAGGACGCTCGAAAGATCTTCGACTCGTTTGCTGTCCTACTAGCTGGACAGTGATACTCAGGATTATTTTCAGTAATCCCGATGAACGCAGTGCTACACCTGCATAGCCATGGCATAGACGCGCTGCTTCAACGTGTTGACCCTTGATGATATTCTCTGAAGAACGCACGGGTCCAGTGATACGCATGCGAGGACCGCCGCTAGTAACAGGACTTATGAACAGCTCTTCTGCATTGCGTATGCGCATAGCCGTCAAATCCGTAAGGCAAAGGAGTAAGTCTACGGTGAGGCCCGCGACTTGTCACGCATCGCAACAGTTGACGCACCGCTCCTAAGAAGCGATCAGCTTCAAGTTCTGACCGGGTGACGCCGCAGTGCACAGACTCGGAGTCGGACCGTCACCATTGAATGGTACTCACATAGGTGCACTACTAGTATGCTGCGCCTCCACGTCCTCAATAGTTTCCTGTCAAGATGCATCAAGGAGTAAGTCAACATGATCATGTTCAGAATTCACGCACTGAAGTTACGACCGTGACCGCGTTCGCGAGTGTGGCGTCGGCGATCTGACTGTCATGTGATCGTGACACGAGGCTCGCTCTTTCGATAAGAGGCTACGGCCCACCAATGAACTTGAAGATCTCAGAGACTCGAAAATGACGGCCTCGATGTGGTGACTGAACGGTGAAAGAGCCTAGGCATAGCGCCAAAAATTGACGGCCCAGCCGCAGATTATCTGTGTATTTACCTCAACCGTAGAAGTTGAGCGCACGCGGCTGCGCAACTTCATCCAGTGCTTAATATGTATGCCAGTGGAATCTGTCTGAGGGCCTCAAAACAGATATCCTGTGATTTACACAGACGCAGCTTACTCGCAAGAGGAAGCTAGAACAAAAAATGGGAGTCTTCGTTGGCTTCGCGAGCGTACTGTAGGACTCACGCCCGCCGCCGACGTGCAAACTACCACAGCAGCTGACAATGCGGTCGAACGCGCTCACGTGAGATGGCATCCACGATCGAAGACGCGCCTTGACAGTGACACTCGACCCGACTTGGAGTCTTGAGCCAGGCCTCCTTCCTCCGATTCTGCCATCATCTCAGTAATCCCCGCTCTTTACACTTCACCTATTGCAGGTCTGTAGACTCATGAAGTATTTACCTTGGACATCTACCCTTGCCTGTGATCGCTGCGTGCAGGCTATTGCGCATATATGCAGGATAACATGCATATATGCAGCCTTGCATGGCTTTATCTCGGCGGGGTCTCCCTGGAGAAGCGCTGCCGTAAGTTTGCCTTGATCTCCGGTCCCGTAAGAACCCATTCCTCCCTCATTCAATCGAGTTCTTGATCATGAACTCCATCGCAAAGCCCTGCAGGTCCCCAGGCCCGCCGCGATGAAAGCTCCTTCTAGTACGTCGCCACGTTTTTAGGTAGGCTCGGAGATGTAACCGTTGCAGGAGAATACACGTTCGTACGCTTGCCATCAGTTGATGTTCTGCTTCAAGAATCAGTGAATCAGCGTACTAACAGACATTTAGAACCATTTTACATGATTGTCGTCCAACGACCACCGTGTCCGGTATACTGTGTATGCATTGCATGTCATATGCCTCAGGCGAGCGTTTCCATACTTCTATCTCATCGAGTGCTTGACTCTACTCACAGTCCGTGTAGATCACGGAGTGATTCTGGGTTTGGTTAGTCAGTAGAACCTCATGAACTTGATAAAAGGGCACCAAAAGACATTTATCGGTGCGTAGCATTAACGCTTGCTAGTAGGAACGACTTCATCAATCCGTTTCTTGGGTTATCCCTCAACCCGACCGGGAAGACAGGTTGCAGTGAGGCCGATACATCTGTGTGACAGGAAAAATAATCAGTAATCGATTGAATGGATTCTTCACTCTGCGAATACCGACGGTACACAGTGGCTCAGGCAGACCAATCCCCGAGCGACAGCCGTCACAACTCAACACGCCTTCTACCTCCGCCTAAGGGTCTGCTAACACTTACAGGCCCAGTGCGGGTGAATGCTCCAGAGTTGAAGACAAAGGGTTCGAGGTCTGCCGCCTGCGGTAGAGGCGAGAGCACACATTCAGGATCGCCGCTGAATTACACCGCAACGCAGCACAAAGTGAGATTTACTCATATGGTCCAACGAAGTCCGCGAACAATGCAGAGGAAAGGAACTCACCTGTGCGACAGGTGGACTCGGGGTGGGGCCTTGCATATCGTGCCGACAGGTTCGTACAAGGTTCGTAATTGATCCGGTGGACTTTCCAGTCAGCTCAGGTGAATTACGCTGCTGTGCGTTTTCGCGAATACGTACCAGAGCAGTTGCGAGATCCCACACAGAGGGTCTATAGGAGTCTGTTCGGATGTCATATTGGTATGTGGGCTATTGCCTCGCCGACTCGGAGCAGGTGGACAACTCACTTGATCGTTCCGTTCAGCCTCTACGGCTGGACCACTGGCGGTACGTTCTCTCTCCCTGCTATCTTCCACCAGGAGCTATTGTACGTGACTCCGACCGCTGCGAATTAGGCCTCAGGACTCAGGACTCGTTATGGTTCCGGGTGTAAGTGTTTCATACCTTCAAGCACGCTCAAGGCAAGGAACTATCTTGCAAGTATACCCCCGTTATGCTGGCGCTGCTGTTTAGCCGCGCCGTCGCTTGGGCACCTGTTCTTCAGGCTGGTTCAGATGGGTGCGGGTGAGATCCTTGGACAGGACGGTGGTTTATCCGAGTCCTCTAGTGGGGCACACGATGTCATGAGGAAAGGAGTATATGAGTACGGGCAACATTGACTAGACATTGTCTTACCATGTCTGATTCGTCAACAGCATCGCCAAATTTGCGCGTTCGCCATGGCGTCAGGCGTTCAAACTTCAGCGCCCTCGACGTTAGCGGCAACCTTGTCTGAGTTGATGGCAAGGTTAATGCTTCGAGCGGGCCCTGCGGCTTCAAAGCTTCAAGCTTCAAGATGTAGTATCCAGGGATGCTTCGCTGTATTCCGTGTACAGTACCGAACCACAGGTGAGAATGATGACACGACATCCAAAATGACCTACTTACTGAATGAATCATCGACGACGTATAGCCAATTGGCTGTGCCCGCCGTACGCTGCGCTGCACGGGGTTGTGGCGAATCATGATGATGCTCAGGCTGTGGCAGGCAGGTCTGCTTACGGAAGCATGGCGCGCGGTGCCGCGGGTGCTTGAGTGCGCTCACAGATTTGACCACTGCGCTCACAGCTTTGCACGACGAGGAGGCTATTCCTGTAGTCTTCTTTTATACGCTGCTCATTGCTGTGCACCCTATTCTCTATCTCCGCCAGCGCGACACACTTCCTGCACCGCACGACTTCATCTTCACCCACCACACACGCTATCAGTGCTACTACACTCTACACAGGCTTCGTCCAACCACCTCACGACTATTATTGCTTCTCCCTCTTCCCTCGTCACCTGAAAGCGTAGAGGAACATCTCGCACCTCGCCACGCAGAAGCAGCATGCCGTTGCTCGAAAGTCTACAAGACGCGGTCTCGCGCGTTCTCCCCGAGAAGAAACCGACCTTGCCCATGCCCATGTCCACCACCGGAGGGATAGGGAACACGGGGATGCTGCCCTTCGAGGACGATGTGAGTTGCCTACTCTTCGTTGGCGTGGCCCGACGGGCACCGGACGCTCCCGGCTGCGGCGCTCGCGATGCCTTCGTAGCAGCGCCCTCGCCGTGGTTACGTAATGTTCATGTCCTTTCAACATCCCACCACGCGTCTATGGCGACGTCTGCAGAGACGGGATGGTATCTCGTCTTTCTGCTCTTCATACCCATCCTCTGGACACTATGGATCTGGGTTCATCTCTTCTCGTTGCTGTTGTCGGGGCGTGCTGACGCGCCGGTTCGTTTGCACAGATGATCGTCTCGAAACCCTCCATCATCTTCCATGCGTCCCAGTCCTTCTTCAACTTCCTGGCAATGTGCTGCTTTGCCAGCGTCGCTGCCTTTCAGGCAAAGTGGAAAGTCGGGCCCTGTACGTCGCCTGCTATTCCGCGCTATCCTTCATCGTTGCTGATGTCGCTGTTCAGCGGGTCTTACCGGCTTTGCGCTTTTCATCTCTGTGATTGGGCTCCTCTTCCCACTATTCCTGCTCTTCGTTCCTGTGGTGTACGAAAAGTACAACAAGGGCGCACGGCTTGCACGCGCACTCAGCGAGCTCCGCGTGAGCTTCATCCTCACGGGCACGGGTACCGCCATTAGTCTCCTTATTTCGTACGTGCACTCGGGTCTCTTGTCGTCTACACTGAGCTGATCTGTTTGTCCCTCAGGTTTATTGTCACCATCTCGGCGTGGACGGAACCTGGCTGCAAGAACGCGGACAACGACCCGCACGAGAAGTTGGGCGACAGCTTCAAGAACGGGTTGTCTGGGTGGTGTGCGACTAAGAAGGCTGGAGCTGTCTTCTTCTGGCTGGCATTCGGTGCGTCTCATGCTACCGTTCTGTGGTCTTTGCTCATGGAAGCTCGACAGGGTTTTGGCTGGCTTCACTCATCCTGACGATCATGAACTGGCGCAGCGGCAAAGTGACGCGGCCACGTGACCAACCGTTCACCCACCCAGCTGAGTTCTCCGAGGTCGCGTCCCACGAAGGCGACGAGTATGGCGACGAAGAGTCGCAATACCACATGAAACCCTCGGACAACTCTCATGACGCGCACTCGCCCTTCGCCGACACACCATACACCCCGCCCTCCTTCCCTGCCGCCCCCGCAGGCTCGTACAATGCTCCAGGTCAGCCACGGCCGAGCATAGACGCGTACGGCGCATTCTCCGACCCTCCTCCCTCGGGCTTTGGCGCGCCAGGTACAGCGACGCCACCGAGCGAGAGTCCGCGGGTCAGCAGGACGATGCAGTACGCGGACCCGTACGCGGCGGTGCGCGCGACGGTCGCCGCGGGTCAGCGTACCTCCGCCGCTCCATCGAATCCTCCTGTGTACAGCTCCTACAGCGGGTATTGAGCGTAAGTTAACGTCCGGCGGGCAGCTTGTGGACGATCTATTGTAGTATAGTAATGATCCATGGACTGCAGACGACCTTGGCACGACGACGCACATTGCCACGACTATATTCCGACTCTGTTGTGTTATGAGATAGGAGTAGTTCAGTAACTTATAACATGATTGCCTATATATGTTGTCATGCAGCATACCATCGTCTCGCTGTTTTTTCGGTAGATTCGTATAAATGTGTAGACTGATGGCGCACAGGCGGCAGCGACAGTTCGCCTGAAAAGGAAGGCGTCGGCCCGAGCGCTTGTTGATCGTTGTTTGTCGGCCAGTTGGATCTTGTTTTCAGCCACCATGGCCCCGCGACAGCGTGCCCCCCGCCCGAGCCTGCGCCCGGCCCTGGCATCCTCTCAAACGTTCTCAGCTTCGTGACGCGGGAGCTCGAGTCTTTCGTGACAACAGCGGTGGGAGGGAGCGAAGTCAACGTGAGCACTGATGCCCATTCCGCGCCAATTCCATGTAGAATTTCATTGCAGGTTGACGAACGAACGCGGCCACGGGCTTCGACTTCACGCGTCAAACTCGAGGGCAATGCAACGAACAAGAAGAGGCGGCGAAAGGATAGCGTGCATCGACGCGTCCGCTCTGAGGTCGAAAGCGAGGAGGACGTGCAGGTGGATGCTGGTCCCAGTCGAAGGCCCGCGCGCGGTCACATCGAGTCGGATCCAGAGACCCCAAGAGCGCGACGACCTAGGACGAAGACTCCCACTGGACGGTCTTCACCGTCTCCGACACCAGCTCGTAGCAGAAGCAGAAGCAGAGGTGTTGAGCCGTACGAGGAGACGTCTTACTCGCACGAGTACACCGTTCCGATCAATGGCACACCCAGCTCGAGGGCACCATCCCCTACACCTCCACCCCTTCCACCGCTTTTGAAAGCAAAGGAGGTTGTCACTATGCCTGGCTCACTGTTCCCTCGCTCGGAATCTCTAATCCCCGATTCGCCGCCTACCCCTGAAGTCCAAGAGCGCCGTGTCAGCTGGCTACCGCGTACACCCAGCCCAACTCCCCCAAGCACGAAGAAAGTTGAGCAGACTCGGCCCCCTACGGAGAAGTCAGAGAAGGCGAAGGGAAAGGAGCGCGCGTGGGACACATCAGGCGAAGTGCAGGTGCGCGGCAAAGAGCGAGAGCTGCGTGCGGCTCGCGAGGCGCAAGCTCGCGACGAGCCTGGCCGAGACGACGAGGAACGTGAATGCGATAAACTACGTATACGGATGCTGGAAGAAGAGATCACACGGCTGCGAGCCCAGGTACGTGTCAATGTCGCAGAAGGAAACTGGAGGTCTTAATTATCTGTTGTAGCTTGCCGCTCGGAACGATGGTTCTAGTCATTTACAACCACCTCCGGCTCCACCTCCACCGCCTACGGCGAAATTTTCAAAGCCCCCATCACGCCTACTGGTGCACGCGCAAACTCATTCCTCGCTTCCGCCCGTGCGCACCTGAAACCAACAACACCTCCTATTGAAGCCCCTATCAACGCTGCAGCTGGTCGGACGCGTCGAGCAGGTCAACCCACGGTCAATGTGCCATCCGACAAGATGGCTGCCTTCCTGAAAGAGATGAAGACCGTGCGGTTGCGCAAGGTCAGCACAGGAGAGAGTGACAGTAGGGCAATGCCACCGCCTCGATACGTCCCTGGGGAGAGGTCATTCAGCGCTGTCGAAAACAACATCGGAGAAAAGCGGAAACGCGACGCTTTATTCGTCGGTGACATGGATCCAGGGCCGTCAAAGAAGCGCAATACAACGTTCATCGTGCCAAGCACTAGCGCCGGGTCCTCCGCGTCCTCGCAGTCCTCACAATCCTCACAGACGTCAGCGAACTCTTCACTGTTCTTCCCGCATCCAGATCATGTCCCTCCGCGAGGATGGCCTTCGGTTGCAACGACCGAGACAGACATCACCACTCCGTCGCTGTGCTCGGACAACGAGAACGAGAACGAGAATGAGCAAGATGCAGATGATCGCCTGCCACCCACTCCACCTCACAATCGTATACGCCATTCAGCGCCAGGACGCGTGGATCAACGGAAGCCCAGCAGCTCACGCGATGTTATCGACGTAGATGCAGAGTTTCCGGAGCCCAACCCAGTATTCCAACCGCAACCGCGACCAGCTCGTCAAGAAAAGACCCCGCCCTACGTTGATTTCCTCGCGCGTCGCCCACCGAATTCACCCATGCCGCCTACGCCTGTCCGAAGAGTTCCCGCCCCGGCACGCAAGCGTGCGAAACCACAACCTGCACCTATGGTCGATGAGGACGTGTCGGACGGTGATGACCCCCTCTCGATGTCTCTCCCAGACTTGGGGCGACCCGGCTCGACGCCACATCCTACACGAGAGAAACGGCCTGCGCGGAAGTCTGGCTCGAGGACTTCGTCAAGTGCATCACGCGAAACCAGCGCGCACAGCAGTGCGAAGTCTCAAGAGGCTCCGTCGAACCGAGCACGGAGGCGCCGCACGCTTGATGACGAGCTGCGCCGTGCGGGCGATAGGCTCTGGGATCCGGACGCCCTCTCGGACGACGAGTTGGCGGGGGGCGTCGAGAGCAGCGAGCTCGTCGGCGTGGGGATGAAAAGCAAGAAGAAGGGCTTCCTCAAAGGCGGCGGGGCTGCTGGCAAGCCTGTCTTCGTGGGCGTGGGGCATGTCCAAGGCGTCGAGGACGACGGGGACGACGAGGATGAGGATGACCCCCGCCTCCTGTTCCACGGCGGAGGAAGGGGGCAAAGGCCAGGGAACGTGTCGAGTGATTCATTGTCCGTGTGATATGCTGTCGATCTTGCTTTGTCGTTCTGGCCATCTACATTCAGCGCCCATTGTATCATAGGCATTAGTATTGTATCTTTTCAATATTCTAGCGTGTATCTGATAGACATGTTTCTTTTCTGCCCATTGGTGCTAATACGCTGCTACACTGTCGGACTCCACGAGTAGCTCTGCTGAAGATCATACCGACGGAGCGCTGCTCAGCTGGACTGCAAAGCTGCAAGAATTCTACTCTGCATGGTGTCCACAACAGCCGGCGCTGTGTTCAAACTAAGTATGAAGTATGCAACGTCGCCCAGTGTGCGGTAGTGCGTTCCGAAGGGTGCACCACCGGGGCCGAGGAGGGTGCGTCTTTGTTCGTCGGAAGACGGAGGGACTGTAGAAGCTTTTGTGCAGAGTGCGACCCATAGCCTGTATGAGATGTTTGAGCATCCTGGCGACCCGTTTGGATAGAAGGTAGTAGCTTACCACCAGCGCTATCTCTGATTTTGAACGCGAGCACGGTGCCCAAGGTCATGACTTCAACGACGACGTCCAGCCTGGCAAGCTTGTCGACGAAGTCCGGGGTCCAAAGGCTCCAGACCGACGTCTCCTTCCGCTTTCCAGCACTCTCGACGACCCCCCACTTCGCCCGCGCATCATCCCACTGTCCGCTCTCCGCCATCTTCTCCACGATACGCAGCGTCTCGTTCGCGACCTCGCAGCCCACGGGATACGCGGTGTAGCTGTGCCCGTGGAGAAGCGCGTCCAGCTTACTGTCGCTGTTGAACGCCTGGAAGATAAAGTCGGACGCCAGCGTCACCGCCAGTGGGAGCAGCCCGCCCGTCAGAATCTTCGCGTGGACGGAGATGTCGGGGTTGACGCCGAGTAGCGGACCCGTTGTCCGCAGACCGAGACGGTAGAATCCGACGAAGACCTCGTCGAAGATGACTGGGAGGCCGTACCAGCCTCCGTGCGCGGGCGGGTGGGCTTCGGAGGCGCGGACGACGTCGATGAGGACGCGCTGGAAGAGTGGGTCGACGAAGATCATGCCGCCTGCGCCCATGACGAGTGGCTCGAGCACCAGGGCGGCGATCTCTGGCGTCCCGCGCTCCTTCAGTTTCTTGAGCGTAGTGGTGACGAAGCCACGATAGACTTTGGCGAGCGGGGTGTCCAGACGAGATTGGACGTCGTATGCTTGTTGTAGCGATCCAACGTCTACGTTGACTGCCCCATCTGCTGCAGACGCTATCGACGCAGGAAGAGATACGACGACTCGTCCTTTCTTGTTGGAAACCGTGGGCGGGTCGAGCCAGTAACCCTTGGCATCATGCCATTCGCATGTATACACGCCCTCCTCGCAAGCATCCATCGCGCCGATCGTGTCACCGTGGTAGCTGCCCTTGAGTCCGAGTATGCCAAGATCCTTCCTACGCTCCCCGTTCGCCGTCGCTCCTGGGTTGCGAGAGGCATACGCACGAAGAGCCATTTTGAGCGCGACCTCCATCCCGGTGGACCCGTCATCAGAGAAGAACGCACGCGAGGCCCAGCCCTTGCCCGGTCCTTCGTGTACGAGACGCTCCGCGAGCCGGAGGGCGGGCGCGTGCGTCGCTTCGGGGAACATGACATGGCCGTAGCGGCCTGCAGCGCGGGCTGCAGCAAGAGTGAGCGATGGGTGCGCGTGTCCGATGGCTTGTGTCCACCAGGAGGCAGAACCATCGAGCTGCGGTTCGAGGAGAGACGTAGTGGCAGTGTCCTGAGATGCCGTTGCTCTGTGGCCATTATATATGGAGAAAAAATCTTTGGAGGCACTGTCAATGACGTTGATGTCGGATGGCCCTTTTACGAGCCCGTGCTGCACGAATGGCCACCAGATCGTGTCAGAGGTACGCCGTGGCATGGAGTCGAGCTCCGCGATCCGGTCCGCATGGCACTTGTCCAGATGTCCGAGCGCGTCGAACATTCCGCCTTGGAGGGAATCCGGTACGAGGTGAGAGTAGTATTTGCCCATCTCCACGCGTTCTTCATCGGGGTTGGTGAGTCGCTTGTGCGGAGGGTCCACAGGCAGCACACGGATACCACGCTCCGAGAAGTAGGGTGTGAGATATTCGAAGTTGCGGTAGTAGGCATCCTTGAAAGCAAGACTAGGTCGATGATGTAGCCGCGGAGCGAGAGAGACTCGTATGATGATATGGTGGTTGAGATACCACCAAGGTGACCATCGCCGACCAGAATAGTCGGCAAGAACAGAGGCCTATAGGCGTCGACTTGCGTTGTTCCGGATAATGTCGGGCTATGGATACCTGCGGTAGTTGTCTATTAGTAACTCAAGGCTGAGATGCGACAAGTGATGATTTGCTATACGACCCCGACCACGATTGAGATGCAGGGAAATCAAAACGAGTCATGAGTGAAGCGCAGCTTACCTCCAGCAGTTTCCACGTACATGTGCGAAGGACGACTTGTTTGCTGTGCTGTGCGCCTGATGTGGTCAGCTACAGCGGTAACAAATGCCCCATCGGAAGGCGCTTCCGTCTTCAATTAGGGTGAGTTTCATACAGTCACATAGGTTCAGCGGAGGCAGGATACACTAGAGAAGTCGGAAGCCCTACCTGCTTGTTAGAGAGCCTGGCCGCTAGATGCGGGCTGACAGGGTCGTCATATCGAAATAAGCATCTCGCATGCATCTCTTTGCCTTCGGCGCTGGCATAGAACTTGACATGTCTAGAAGGAAGGTCTGAGTCTCAGCGACTACACAAATGTTGCAGTGCTGCCTGACCTGTCATCTGCGTCTTCAAGCGGTCCCGTACTCACAGGTTTAGATAGTGGGTTGGGACGTTCTGCCGAACAGATGCCCGGACAAGAGCAGTGGTTATTATTGTTTTGCCAACATCTGTGTTCGCTCCGAAAACTTGATGAATTCGGAGGTTTTTGAAGAGCGAAGACATAAGCAGCACAGATGGCAGCGTAGACGGTCAGTATCAAGATCGAGTCAATGTCGCTGCACAAGGCATGACACTGTAGCACTATTGCCACAACTCCGCACAATGTCCGCGGGAGGAACGCACCGGTGGTCTGACCGCCACAAAATGCATAACCCAATTTGGAGCGCCTGTGGTTGTTTGTTGTTGTTGAATTCAGAGGCTCTTGGACAACACACACAAACAACACGTCGGAAGCGCGCACTCAATAGGCGCCCGCCGTGTGCTGCGTTGCCACCACCCACTGGCGCACACCGGGACATCCGTGCTCAAAGTTCTAGTTCAGAGAACTGACGAATATCTGATGCCGGGTTCTACATAGTTCGCTGAAGACCTGTACCAACACTATCAAGTATCGCTCAGGACCCCAGCGCTCAACGTCCCGAACCCGGCCGACACGCCGGCACCGGCATCGGGCGACTTCAACTTGAGCTACTAAATCCTCGACCTGCTCCAGTCGTTTACGCGTCTTCATCCTGCAATTGTACATGAACTTCACTGTGATATAGCTCCCTTTGTTCCTTCAAAATGTCTGCAACGGAGACTGCCAGGCCGAAGCGGCTTGTGTTCAAGGCTGCCTATCTCGCTAGGGCGCATACTGTCCTCGCCCTCACCGCGTTTCTGTCCGCTGGCCATAGGTTGTGCTCTGCACTACAAGAAGATCGTGAAGAATGGCGTAGCTGGATATCCCGAGGAATGGTTCCCGTCTGTTTCTGCGACGTGAGTTCCACCCGGTCTTCGCGTCTACTGCGTTGTTAAACTTGGCATTCGGACCAGTATTGGCGACTGGTATCCGGAGCGCAACGTCTTCCAGATCTTCATTGCTCTGAACTCTGGTGAATTTCTCTGCCTCCGATTGTGGCTAGAGCCGTTAACCGGAACATGAACACCAGGGCCACGTCTGATCATAGTTCTCTTGCAATATTATATGCACCGCAAGCCGTCTTCAAGTCTTCCGGGACTAGTAATGTTTTCCGGTGTACTCAGAACCCTTTCTTGCGGAGGATGGGTCTACATCACCTCCACGGACGATCACGACGCACACGACGTACTCATGATAAGTTATATTGTACTCAATTTACCATGGATGTTCGGCACTATCGCCTGTACGCCTATACAAAACACACACGTCCGCCGCAGGAGGTGAGCCCAAGTTACGCCACTGTCACGTATCCTGCTGACGCGGTGTAGGCGGTTCATGGCCACGATGTATGTGCCGGTCATAGACCACTCGCTTACTTAGAGGCTGACATTCACCGAGCTTTTTCGTGTCCATGGTACCATGATCTACTTCTTCATTCAGCACAAGGTTCATCGCGTACCCGGAGGTTAGTTTTGCACTCGTTGCGTTGAGAACTGAGCTCAGTCCTCCCCTGGCAGCGTACACTCGGTATAGCTTCTTCGAATGGGGACTCATCTTCTTGATGTCATGTTCGATTCAGCGGCAGAACTTGAACTTGAGGCTGCTAATATCGAAGTACGCCCTCCTCCTGCCATCATGTTCTGTGCACTCATGTTGTGGTCTCTCGATACGCATCAGGTTGCAGTAGCACTTCTCTAGAAGGAGCTTCGAATGACATGTACACACGGATTCATCGCCTTGCCTAATCTCTATTGATTTTTGGACACTGCAGTGTTGCGCCGGGCCAAATTCAAGTGACGGCCAAGAGTACC
>NW_025955565.1:0-20526 GCF_022376445.1 Fomitopsis serialis
TGCGCCGCCTCTGGACATGTAAACCACGTACAACTGGTAGCCATCGATGGCGATGACCGCAATCGTCCCATCCTGCGAAATACACAAGGTACAGCCGCGCAGTCTTCCGATGGAGTCGCCCTTGAGATGCACGACCTGAGCGAGAGGCTCGGTGAACATCGTCCACCGGGCGCGCAACGACAAAGACCTGTGACGAGCACTGGTCAGCATAGGGTGTCCCAACCTGGCGTTCATACCTACTGCAGATCCCATATGGCCATTGAACCATCATCAGCACCTCCTATCACCAGTCTCTCTTTCGTCCGCTCGTTGTCGACGAGGTGCAGGCTGACGATCTCGCCTTGCAGTGGCACGTTTGATACTTGCGTATACCGATCGGTTCCTTTGCGTGACAGGCCAAGGAACGAAGACCGACGTAGTCGTCCGTCACCTGTCAGCACACAACCAAACATGATCAGCAACTAGACATGCACACAGAAGCAGAAGATGTCGCGACTCACTGCATCCCAGGATGCTGACGCTGAGCTCGACGGGTAGCGTGCAAGTTATCCGCACCGCAGACGACAGAGCAACTGAGTCACACCGTGCCTTCCATACCTGGCGAGAACTCGCGTTCCTGCAGCTATGTCGCTCTCGGGAATGCACGTTCGAGCCTACGCTTTCCTTTCCTCACGTCAGTGGCGAACACGTCGCCGTCGAGGTGATAGCGGAAAAGTCATTGAGCCCAGGGCACGCTGCGCACCAGTTCGAGTCTTGCATGCACGAAGCAGTAGTGAGCAATGATCCGTCGCATTGAGAGGTACATACCTGAAGACCAGCTTGACTTGGCTTTTTCCTTTACCTGCGTCTGCAATGATGTCGTTATTGCATCCACTGTGACAATGCTGTGATATTCGACTCGATCCTATTCAGCAGTTAGTCGACGCCGTATCAGTGAGGAAGCACATATACCGAGAACAAAATGGTGGGCGTTTCGGCAGTCGTCCAATCGATGTCCCTGATGCCTCGATGTTCTGCGCAAAGAGTGGCTCATACACTTCTCCATGCCAACCGAATGCCTGTAATGCAGTGAGTAGTATACTACATTCAATGCGGACAGCAGTGCATACCACTAGCTCAGAATCTGACCAGCACCCCACGCGGACTTTGTCTCCGTCAGAGAAGGACCGCATACCGGAGAGCATGCCGTTCAACGATACAGGACCGAGTTCAACAGCGTCACCCAACCGTACGAGTGTCTCGTCCTCCTTGTCGGTGTCCTCTACACGCTCCCTTGACAGGACCTTCAGCACATCCTTGAGCGTTTTCGGCAGCGGTAGCACAGTTCTCGAGCCAGTGTCCTTCTTTTCGGTCTCGGACGCCGCGACGGTCTCCGCAATTACGAGGGATCGTAAAGTGAGACAACGCGTGGAAGAAACGTTGAACACGGTGAGGGAACCTGTTCGACTGCGTCAAAGGCCATTCACGATTTCGGTGCATGAGCCTCACCATCAGGTCTCTGGTGTAGCCCTACGCCCTCGGCTGTCCCGTCGATACACCAATCGCCCAATTTCACGAGGTTCATCTCCCGGCCGTCGTTGTGTGGGCCCGGATGTATCGCATATGCAACAAGCCGCGTATGTTCTTCGTGCTCATCGTCTAGGCCGTCCGCAAGTTGGTTGATCCCGCTCGACTCGTCGCTGGAGGCACAGGCAAGAATTATATTGGACTGTAGGTACGCAACATGTTCAGACTACATCCAGGAATCCTTCTCAGCGAACTTTCGCACCTCGCCGAGTATACCAAGACGAAGGCTCTTCCAGAGCCACAGAGCGGGCGCGGGCCTATGTAGCTGAAAATCGGTGCCAATGGGGGTCGGATGCTCGCTGTCGACAGCTGCAGTGACGATGCAGGACCCATCAGATGTTGCATGAATGGAGATGTTCCTACCCACGCTCTGGGTGAGCTGGGAGACACTCGGTCCGCGAGTCGTGCTTACCCTGCTTCTTGCAGACACACGAGGTATCGTCCCGAGTCGTAAGGTTTTATCGCCCTGACTGCATGCAAGTATCCGTACTTCGGTGGGAATACGTGGCACGTGAGGGAGAGAGTACTTGACGCCGTAGGCGTGTCAAGAGGGGTAATGATAGGAGAGGGTGGAGGAGGGCCTGAGGTGGACTTGATTGAGGAAGTCGGGGAGAGTGCTCGCAGCCTCGGACTTCGTGCTTCGCCGCTTTTCTCCAAGCTGGTCCCTCTCTCTGAGTTCGGAGAGAGCAGCTCGCCTGGTGTCTTCTCCCTGACGCCCTTCCCCTTCAGCATGCCCTTCATCCTCTCCGTCTCCTCGTCGAAGTCGACATAGTTCTTCGGAGCCTCCGCTTGTTCTGTAGTCACGGACGACACTGCGCGGGTCCTGCTGACCTGGAATGGTGACAGAGCTGACCTTGCAGATGACGGAGATCCAGAGCGAGAGTTTGAGACACCGAGCCCTCCATAGCGAAGCGGACTCGTAGGTCTTGAGCTATTGGAGAGGCGAGGAGGACGGCTGGCTGAAGACTCGATAGAACTTCGCCTTCGAGATACCTGCGGCGGTGGCACCGATTCATGGAAGAGATAGAATGTCCCGTCTTCACAGCCAAGTGCAAGGCTGAGTGAGCTAGTCGAGCCTTCGGAGTAAGCCGCAGAACGCCCCCAAGACTCCAGACACGATGGTACTGCAAGCGAGCAACTCCAGTCCACTGGGTCAGGCTCTCCATCTCCGGGTTTCACATCAAGCAGAGGAGAAAAGGCGAAGGGGGCCTTTAGAGAGTTCGCGTTCATAGCTCTGACTGGCCTGGGGTTGCTTTAAACTTGGACGTGTAAGAATGTTGTTTGCGTGTATAGCAATAGATAGTCACATAATCTGCTCATCCGCAAGTGCATTTGAACCCGATGCTCTTGCCACACGGAACAGCTGTATGCCCTTTGCTCAAATGGAAAGATAGGTCGGCTGAATGGCAGTGTATGTCCAAGCGGACTCGGAGGTGCTGGCTACCAACGACCCGAGCCTCTCACCGGGGGCAAGACGCGTTGACCGGAGTTCGAACATTATACGGACATCTTCCGACTTATGACATATTTTCCCTCGATGTCATTCCTCAGGACATCGCACGACCATGCCATGTTTCTTTAAGATGTTCGGAGAAAGGAACATTGCATGGACAGCACTTCTGTTTGCATCTCGAACATGCCAAATGCACATGTCATGTTCGGAGAGCAAACATTGTACTGTCACAGGGTATGCTAATAGTGTGACCTCGATTAGGACATGTGTAAACCAATCACAATGTTCGTATGCACAACATTGTGCCGACATACTATGACCATGAAGCATCATGTTATCATGTTCATGCACTGGACATTTCGAAGTTTTGGAGAGCGAACATTCCAAGGACATGTGTGATCATTGAAAGAACATGATTAAGAAGCAATGTTTTTACAATGTTATGACAGATGATGGCTTTCCGAACATTTGAAATGTTTGGCCTACGGACATGCACAGGAAATATATTATGGTCGCGCTATGTTCTCGTGATGTTCCGGGTACGAACATAGCACCTGTTTTTTTAATGTTCTGGTCAGGAACACGCGGAAACCATACCTTGGGACAATCCGATGTTATCTCTCCGAACATGACACGCGCATTCGTCATGTTTGAGCCACGAACAGAGGGGCTGTTGTTGTAATGTTTGGAGGCCAGAACATCACAGGGACATACCGTATGAGCTAGCTATGTCCTGAGGGATAACACCGTGGGAACATATGTCATAAGTCGGAGGATGTTCGTAGAATGTTCGTACAACGACCACCGCGTCTTGCCCCCGGTGTCTGGCTGTGGGCGGACCCGTCACACGGATCTCGTGATCGTGACGGCGCCGCTCACCGTATTCTCGGGCGCTACAATGCTCGTAGAGAACCAAGAGGTCAGTACGTACGTGCTGTGAACAGGATATACTTCGCGAATGCCGTTTCCAACGTCCCTCATACGCCGTTGCGGCTATGTGCTGAAGGTGGAGCACTACTGACTCGGTGATTTATCACCGTCGCTCATGACAGTGGCAACTCCTACTTCGAGCCTTCTCGGCTTTCGCGCTCCTGCCCAATGGAACACAGATTTGAGGGTTCCATGAAGTGCTTCTCGACGACGGTTCGGAGCTGATCTTGTGGTAAGTCGACAAATTGTCTCAGTCGATGATTTACTCATGCTGTTCCCCGCCGACCGTGTGTTCGCGCGTACACCGTGCCAGAATCCGATAGGGCTTTAAAGCGGCCTTGAATACCCTTCAATGCTTGCAGAGCACCTTCGCTTTGAGGCATGATTGCATGTCACTTGTCAATGTCTCAGACAGTTTAGGTTGGACCCACTGTCGTGCGTGTCCGAGTGTCGGGTTGACTGCATCGTCCAACAGGCCGCTTCATGCGAGATCGCGCTCTTCGAAGCTTCCAAGCCATAGAGCGCAGTGCGTTCTGTGACACATATTTATGCTTCTACGGATTTTCCGGCGCCGTTCTCCAGCTTTATTCAGCGACCGCGCGCCGTCCGCTACAAGGGCACAGCGAACGCTACGCCCTATAGACAGGTTTGAGCCAATTCGCTGGTGTGCGAGCAAATTAATATCGATGCAAAACGATTCGTTCATCCTTGCGTTCATCTGTCGCACCAGGGGCAGGGTCCCGAGCTATGCACTGAAACAATGCCATCACCTCAAATCAGCAGGTGTGGCTTCAATCTCTGACGACTCTTCCAATCCTACTGATGTCTGTAATTCCCGCTGTGGATTCATTCCAGACGCTGATTAAGGCCAAGCCTTTCACATTGCTAAGGGTTTGCTGCGTCTTCCACGACGCGGCGGGCGTCGGTATATGTCTTCCTCGCACCAACTGGCGTCGCTTCGTTCCTCCGCTTTAATCCCGCACGTAAGCCAGACCATGGAAATACAGCATTTGTAGTGCCCGGGTGGGTCGCATTGCGCCCTCCCCGCCCTCTGATCAAAGTAGGAGCGCGACGTCAGCCCGACCTTCAAACATGGCGATTATAGCGCGCGCCACCTCGTCGGGTACAGCTTCGGCGTCGGCCAGTGCGACGTCGACGACGGCGAGCGGAGGGTCCCCTCACATCGCGATGAGCACGGTGACCGGCTTAATCCTCGGCGTTAGTGAGTGTGCTTGTTGACGATGATAGGTCCCAGCAGGGGTGCTAACAATACGTTGTCGTTTTAGTGTGCCTTTTCCTGCTGGTGGTCAGCTACCAGCTCATACCGTGCTTCCACCGCAAGCCACCGCCGTTACCAAAGTACCGCACGCGTGTCCTAGTCGTTCCTCCTTCGGACCGCGACCGCCCCGCCATCCGCCGCATATTCGACAAAATCCTTACGTTCCTTAAACGCTGTCTGCCTCGCAGGTCCTCTTGCCCAGACGACACGCAGAAGCCGAAACCCCCACGCTCGTTTAAACTACCCTCGCAAAACAAACCCGATAAGCAGCATATCCGGGAGAAGTTCGCCACCCAGCTGCGACTGAACCTCCACATTCCTCCCGCTGCAGACGTACTCTCGCCCCGGACTCCCCGGACTCCCCGCACGCCGAAGGACAGAAGGCGCTATGCCGTTCTCGACGACAGCGTGTTCACCGAAAGGGACAAGGCTTACCTCGCTCACATGGAGAAGCCACCTACCGCGTTTCTGTCGCCCTGGTCACCACGTGAGCAGGACTTCCCGTACGCATCCTCTCCGACGCCCTCCCGCCGAGTCGTGTTTGACTATGGTCCGGACACGCCCCCGCCCCCATTCTCGCCCCCTCCCGCCTACGTAGCGGGAACGCCGATCCGGGGAGGCATCGGTAGCCCCGCTGTACGAAGCTTCTTGTCTCTGTCGCCGAGCACGCGCAGTCGACGGCCGTCCCTACCGACTGAGGACCCATTCGCTGACTCGCGCAGCCGCCCGTCTTCCCTACTCAGTGTCGATCCATTCGCGGCCAAGTCGCAGCTATCAAGCCCGACGAGCCCGTCCTTCGCCTATTCGCCGGATGATCCATTCGTGGACAAGCAGCCGTCTGCGTTTGTCGAGGAAGACGGAGGGGGAGGCCAGACGATCAATCTCTCAGAGATCGTCGTGATGCAGCCAGCTCCTGAATCGGAAGCTGCCATACCACCAATCCCAGCTCCAGCGGGCAATGCGTCGTCAAATGTGTTTGTTATCTCGGACGAGACGGACTCCCTCAGCAATAGATCCAGTATTTCTAGCACCTGGTCCGCGCTCACTCTTGAACAGCCTATGTAAGGGAGCCGCGTTAGGTGGTCTCTCGCTGTAACAGATGTGGCGATGTACTGTTAGCTGGTACTCAGTAGAAGTTGGTCAGAGTAACAAATGTAAATGTACTGGTGTAGTTCTGCCTTCTGCCATTTTCGCGGCGACCCTTCTGGAGGGCGCAGAACACGTGACATACGCGACGCGCTCTCAGACGGTCAGGACGCGCGAACGTGGCACCGGTCGCACCTAGTCTCCGTTGCTGACCAAAAGAGATACTCTCGTCGTTTTTGTCGCACCGCAACCTTCATTCTGTAATCGCCATCTCCACTTCCCTAGAGGACTCGTTGCTGTCTAGGTATAGGGCAGTCTGGCATGAATACGTTGGCCATTGCGACTGGCCTCGTCTGGCTGGTGCTGTACTCTCTATTCTCCGCAATCCGACGCGTACGACAGGAAAATGCGGGGCATAAGACAGCGATCCTCGATGAGCTGCAGACGCCAGACCAACAGAAGAAGAAACTCATCGGGTTCTTCCACCCCTACTGGTAACGCATATACTAGCCCTGCTTGCAATAGTTCTCTGATTTACGTAGCTCTTGTGTGAAGCAATGCAGGTGGGGGCGGAGAGCGTGTTCTCTGGACAGCAATAGCAATGCTGCAACGCGACGAGCCGGACGTCATCAGCATTGTCTACAGTGGTGATGTGGACGCGACGAAGGAGCAGATCCTCAGTAAAGTCAAGGTGTGTCTTGCTGTGCTATCAGGCCAGTACGGCGGTGCGAACAATTATTGTCAGGCCCGATTTGACATTGACTTGTCCCCGCAAACCCTTCATTTCGTGTTTTTGAACTCAAGACATCTCGTCGAGGACTCTGCATGGCCTCGTTTTACACTCCTTGGTCAAAGTCTTGGGTCAATGTACTTGGCATGGGAGGCCATGTCCAAGCTTATACCAGACCAATTCATCGGTGCGGTAAATATCCTCGATATTTCACGGGATACTCATGCACTCTCATTTCTTAGATACCATGGGCTACGCCTTTACCTTCCATGTAGTGAGGCTCCTCGGCAGTGTCCCTGTGGGAGCATATGTCCACTACCCAACCATCAGCACCGACATGCTGGAGAGGGTGAGGTCACGGAAGAAATGGCATACTAATTCGGATGCGATATCATCGTCGGGCCTCCTCAGCAAAGGAAAACTCCTGTGAGTTTGAGCTTCCCTCGCCTGCTTCGCGTTGTAGCACTTTGTCAATCAAAGCTGCAATGATGTACTCCGACATAAATGCTTACGGAATAGTGCAGGTATTATCGCCTCTTCATGTATTACTACGCCAACTCGCTTCGCCAAGCAAGCTTCGTCATGGTCAATTCATCCTGGACCAAGAATCATGTAGATTCAATCTTACAATACAGTGACCCACTACTCGATGCCCTGCATATGTGCACCCCACTAGTACTCCTTCGTCTCCTTCGGCCCTCGCAACCACCGAAGTCCGCTCGTATCGTGTATCCACCTTGTGACACGCGGGAGATGGCGAAGTTCCCTCTGGAGGGCCGAGAGCGAGTGATTCTCAGCGTTGCGCAGTTCCGGTGGGCATAATTGCTCTTCTTCGACCCGGGTACATGCTCATGCCGACGACATAGACCCGAGAAGGATCATGCCGCACAATTACATGCGTTCCATAGTCTACTGGCTTCCCATCCTGAGTACGGGAAACCCGGTGACGCGCATGTCCAGCTGGTGCTTGTGGGAGGAAGTCGCAATGCAGAGGACGCCGCACGAGTTGAAGGGCTTCGAGAGCTGGCCAAGGAGTTGGGGATTGAGGTAAAGTCCATGGTGTGTGCAACTCCCAATGCTGACTGTAGTCGATACTAGGGCCACGTAGAGTTCGTCATCAACGCATCATTCCCCGCTATGCTCAACTGGCTCTCGAGAGCTAGTATCGGCCTGAGCACCATGGTCGACGAGCACTTCGGCATCAACGTCGTGGAGTTCATGGTATGTTCGATATTTGATGACATCCGCACGAAGGAGAAATGGAGGTCTGACATATCACTCGCAAGGCGGCCGGGGTCATCCCTGTCGCACACGCATCCGGTGGCCCGCTGAACGACATCGTCGTGCCGTTCGAAGGGAAGCCTACAGGTACGCATGAACTCCATCATCTCCTCTCCCACTGTACGTTGACGCTGCATGGCTTCCTGACAGGGTATCATGCCACTTCTCCCGAGACATTCGCGGAGGCCTTCCATACCGTATTGACTCTCCCGCCGGAGGAAGACTTGGCGCTGCGGCAGCGCGCCAGGACGTGGGCCGTCCAGCGCTTCTCTGAAGAAGAATTCGAGAATGCATGGAATGAGAGCGGATGGAGAAAATGGCTGCCGTCGTGAGTACATTCCATCGGAGGGCGCCCGACCCACCGAGCTCGCACAATGTACAGTATATCAGCGCTAATGATGCTTTCCTGCTGACCTCTGCATGGACTTCGCAAACGCGCTGCGTCCAACCTCCATACGATATTTATGTTGCGATCTTCCGACCGGTGAGTTCTCAATATGTTATCCCGTCTATGAAATACAGTCCTAGATCGTACAGACTTCAGCGCGCCCCGGCGTTGGTTATCCCCCTTGAGATACGGCTTCTCGTTGTTCAGTCCTTCACCAAGACCTTCTCCCACTTCCCTCGGATCTCGCTCAGCGTCGAGTACCCGCTGAGACCTAGCGACGTCTCGGTGTCCGCGAGAAGTGCCTCGATTTGGTGCTTGACGCCCTTCTGACCGCCGAGAGTCAAGGCGTACATGAACGGGCGGCCGTCTGTCCCCCACAAAGACCCACTTAGCGATGGATCCTTGGGCCTTCTCAGAAGATGGGGAGGGGTACGTACAGAGGACTGCGTCGGCACCGAGGGCGATCGCCTTGATCACGTCGACGCCGGTACGAATGCCCGAGTCCATCAGGACGGTGAATTTACCGGCCGCCTGCGCTGCGCGGACTTTGGGGCTCTGCATGATCTGGTGCAGAGCGTAGAGGGTCGAAATAGACCCATCTACCTGGCGACCACCTGATGGAATGGTTCAGTCACTGTCAGGTGGGTAGAGGAAAGTGATATATACCGTGGTTGGACACGACGATGCCGTCAACACCATGGTCAATGGCAAGCTCAGCATCCTATGGGGCAAGTGGTCACGACAATGCGAGGCTCCCACGTTGACTGAACTTACCTCCGCACACATAATCCCCTTTAGGACAACAGGGCCGTCCCAGTGTTGCTTGATGAATGGCAAATGCTGCCATGTTCTGAACCAGCCCGACGTGACCTCCGTGATCCACGCGTTGCCCAGCTCAGCTGTCCTCCTGGTCTTCTCGTCGCCGTTCAGTATGCGTTCGTCGATCTTAGCCGGGTCGTACGGGAACTCGGGGTGGCTGTCCAGTGGCAAGGGTTCCTCGCCGTGGCGCTTCATGAATACCGGGTCAGTGAACCCGATGTGGCAACCTACGCCCTGGAGGAACGGCAGGTACGCTGTTTCGATATCGTGCGGGCGCCAGCCGAGGAGCATGGTGTCGAGCGTTATGACAAGGGCGTTAAAGCCTGAGGCCTTTATGCGACTCAGAAGGGAGATGGTCACGTCGTCATGCCGCGGCCTGCAAGATTCTGCTCAGTGCGCGTAAGTCAATCTTTGCTCGATAAGGCATACCAGTAGAGCTGGTACCACCGATGGCCATTGGGTCCGTTCGCCTGGGCGACAGCCTCGATGGACCGCGTCGACGCAGTACTCATGATGTATGGGACGCCGACTTCCCCTGCAGCAGCGGAGCTTGCAACCTCCCCGTCGGGATGTACGATGCCCTGGACGCCAATGGGCGCGAGAAGCACTGGCGAAGGGTATTTCACTCCAAACAGAGTCGTCTTGAAGCGCGCGTGGTCAACTTCGTTATGCGATATGCAATTGCTAGCTAGCGACGTACCTCCAGGTTACGATTCGAGGCGTCGGTCATCATCCGCGGGATGATCTTCCATTTCCTAAACTCGTTGATGTTGTCCTCGTGCGAGGAGCACGTCCCCGCGCTGCCATACACATACAAGAACGCGTCTGCGAGTCACACGAAGAAGACAGTGATCGGCGAGAGATCGACGTCGGTCAGGACTTCTCGCCTTGTACAAGGTATGCATTCCTCACCGAGGCGATCGCTGCTCTTGAGCTTTTCACGTGCAGCCTCCTCCAGCTTGTCCGTGTAGACGGTCCCGACGGCACCCAGCGGTGGCTCGCCACGCCGCGCATAGAGCGCCTTCACGTATGGCGACCAATGCGTCAACGGTGACGAATCAGGGTTCGCAAGGCTGGCGGACATCGTGCGGAGGTTTGTGAGATAGCTGTGTGTGCAGGAGACGAGTCCAGTGTGGAGGTCGTCGCGGAACCGGAGGACACTCTTATAGCACACGGGTGTCTGATTGAAGGAGAGCCGGGTTCCGCCATACTAACTACGACCCAACTCGGTTTGCAGGCTTCTCTGTTCTGCGTCAATCGTGACTGAACCCTGGCCCCTGGGTAAGAACTCCGACAAAAGGGGAGAACGCCGGTGCAGAAGACACATCCGGATCACAAGCGTCTCCATATCCCGTGCTGCTCGTTCTCCGAAGCTCCTGGAGGTTCAACTTTCAACACTGCAATCGACAAGTATCCGCTCAAGCCAAGCTCAAGACGCCATTAATTCGACACTAGATTGGCGACCGAAGTCCGGTGGATCATCGTTGGATCATCGTCTAATTCTGATGGCATTGCACACCTCCTCAATGTACCCTCCCGTGGCACATGAAGTGCACACATGACCGTGCCGTGTTACCACCTGCAGCTATGCGGGTATTGCGGGATGTGATCAGCCAAGAAGCCGACGGTACCTATGTACGCGTTTGAGTGGGCGATACCACTCGGGCCTGTCACTCAACGTCTCCGTCACAACGGCCCCGTACCATCGGCCGTAGCAGCGCGACCCGCGTCTCAAGTACTGAATGCTGAACCAACAAGCTCAGCGCGCGGTAGCAAGTCCAGACCACAACCAGACACATCGCGGACACCACCTGGCCAGTCCGTAGCCCCGGGTTAACATCGCAGAAGCGCACTGGCATGATCGTCGCATATGCACCATCACTCCGGTCTTGCGTGGTAGGAACAGAAAGACTGAGGTATCAGGCTCAAGTCTGCCTGAACGGCCGAGGTCAGCGTACAACGCCAAATTTGAGTGAATCGGGTGCTCGAACCGATATCCTTCGTTAGACTAGTCCAGCGGTAACCGTATCAAGGTATGAAGGTGAACGTAACCCCACGGAGGACGTGGATGCAACACGGGTCCTCGGTCGACGTAGTCTCTGGCTCACATTTCCCCGTCGGTCATTGAGAAGTTCCCTGAATGGCCAGCGGAAGCCATCTTGTAGACTGGCACAGGACTTTTGAATTGCGCTGCTAAGTTACATGAAGTCATCTTCCATCTCGCGTACGGATCGCTTCGGGGCCTCCGCCATCCCGTCGTCGTCGTCTTCTGCTTGCTGGTCGAACAGCGTGTCATAAGAGCGCGCCGCCTTCTCCGCCGCCCGCTGACGCGCAAGCTCTTCGTCTGCCTTCTTCTGCACATCCAGAAGTCAATAAATCACCGCGGGCGCCACTAGCAGTCGCGACGGCGCACACCAACGCCAACGACGACAGGCACACACCTTCTGCTGCGCCGCCGCTCGGCGTGCGGCGCTCTCGTTCTTGATACGCTCGACGCGCTCCTCCTCGTGGTCGACCTGCCGCTCGACCTTCGTCTTGTTGAGCCGGTTCACGATTGGGTTCTCGCGCTTCGCGACGTGGACTGCGATGCGGACATCATTCGCACGGACACGGGTTTCATGGGAAGGGTGAGAGGCAGAGGCACGCACTTCGTTTCACCTGGGCCGGGCCTGCGTCAGCGGGAAGCAAGAGTGCGGAACGCCCGCGCGCGACTCGGTGCAAGGGGGCTATGGGACGGGAAGAGGGCGCTCACCCGCTTATCGTTGTGGAACGAGACCTGGCCAACAGCCATGTCACCCGTTTTCTGTGAGCCAAGACCCGGGTCTGATGAGACATGTCCATGTCCACGAAGGGGGACGTGAGAGCACTGGGGAGCGCACCTTGAGGTTGTCTGCGGGCGTGTATATGATCGTGAGGTTGTCCTTTTTGTTGCCTGACGACCCCGGACGTCAACATCCTAGCCATGCACAGCGGGTTGAACAGTGGTAGACGGACCCTCGATCGAGTTTGCCTTGACAAGTTGTGCACAGTCTGTAAGGAGGGGCTCTGGGATGGCCTCCCATGACATGCCATCCGGCATGCGCAGGTAGACGTGTGCCGACGAGAGCTTGTCGACATGAAACCAGAGGTCTTGAGGCCAAGCATACTTAATGAGGTCTTCGTCTGCCGCAGGGTGCTACTGCTTGAGATAACGAGGAAGGTTAGGAGGGGAGGGGTATTAGGAGGACGTACTTTCGACCTTGTCTTTACCCATGTACAGCACGACCGGTGGGTCGATGGCTGCTCGCAGCTATAAGCTGAGCCTGGGTAACCAGAGAGTAGAGTGAATTCAAGCTCACCTGATGACTTGAAGAACAAGACCATGGCGATGTATCAGTGTCTGCCCCGTTGGTGCGATGTGTGTTGAAAACAAGTCTCAGGCCTTGGTTCTTCCAGATACTTATGCTCGCGCAAGAGGGACTCTTGCAGAGTTGAGATCGACCAGACAACTAGCAAGACAGACGCGGCCAGAAAGACAGAGACACGATTGAGACAGCACGAGAAAACCAGCTCTGTCAAGGCGCCATCCTCGCCAGCAGCGCTCACCGGCGGCGCTGTGCACTGCAAGATTTCCATCGTCGCGTCCAAGTCCGTGTCGTTACTCATTCACACAGCAGGCATCCAGTCGCAGACACTACATCCAGTCACAAGCCGTCCGTGCATGCAAGTACTATGTATCTAACGCATACAATACACCAAGAGTATGAACGATAGTCAGGATTCAGAAAAGCGAGAAAAAAAGGCACGGCAGTAGTGAAGCGTCGTCGTACTCGACTCGTATGTACAACAGGGTATCCCTAGTGTACATTGATGTCCCTCGGCAGGCATGCCAACATCCATCCGTCCACCGACCATGGTGCAGCACACAAGCGCACGGCGTCCCTGCCGCCTCTACTACTGGTACCACCCATCTAGAAGCCTCATCGCAGGTCAGACGAGTAGTTCGGCGGCATCGGCCCCGCCTGGCTCTGCCCGCCCTCGTACGTCGCGTATCCCGCCGCGCGGGTGCAGCCGTCTGCGGGTACTGCTGTTGTATTGATTGCTGCTGCGCGAACGTCTGCGAGGAGTACGTCGGCGGCAGCGGCGCGGTCCCCGGCACCTGCTGCGTGCTGAACGGGTACCCACCCGTGAACTGGTGCTGTGTGAGTCCGGTCGGCGTCGACGGTGCGCTCCCCGCGCCATACGAAGGTGAGAACGGGTTGTTCGGGTTCGTAGGCGGCGGCGAGGGCGCATAGCCCGCGTACGGGTTCGCGTTTGGCGGTGGCGATGGTGCGTAGGCCGCATACGGGTTCGGCATCGGCGCCGCCATTGCTTGCGCACCGTACGGGTGTTGGGCTGGCGCGGTCTGCAGTGGCCTCATGTTCGGCGGGGACTGCGGCGAGGTCGCATGTGCAGGCGCAGACACGGGCGGAGCAATCGGTGGGGGGTAGCGGTGTACGTCGGGCGTGACGGCGGTCTAGACACCTGCGCCTGCGCGTACGGGTGTGGATACGGGTTCGTCAGGCCAGAATCACTCCTTGTTGGCGTGCTCTGGTACCCGCCCCGCTCGCTCATCTGGTACGCGCTCCCGATACTTGAGCCCGTGTCCGCACGCTCGCCTTGCGGGCGGTGCGTCGGCGCTTCTGCGAAGGGGCGAACGGGTGCGCGGCGCGGTTCGGGGACGTAGAGCCTCGGGTCGCCCGAGTGACCGACTGCGCGCCCGGAGGTGTCCCATTGCTGATAAACCGCGGCCCCGAAGTTATCGCCGCGCGCGGTGAGCGGGATCTCCGACTCGGACGCGGCGGGGTTGAAGGCGACGGAGGCGGTCGACTGGAGCATCGAGCTGTTGGAGTACGGAGACGAGCCCATTCCCATGAGCTTCGCTTGCCTGTGGATATGATCGTTAGCCCAGAGATCCATTCGCCACGGACGGAGGTACTGACCTCGCTTTCCTGCGGTCGTAGATGACGCCGGGTTTGGCCTTGTTCATGAGGTTGTAGATGTACCACATCGCCACGAACGTAATGATGACCGTGATGCCGACGACGACGTCCTTGACGATGGTGTCCCGCGTGCTCGAACCGCCATTGTCCGACTGCTCGAGGGCAACACCGAGGTACACAGTGATAAATTGTTTCGGGAGCGAGAGGATAGCGGCGATGATGAATGTCCAGACGCTCATGCCGCATGTTGAGAACACGGCAGTCGTGACTGGGTGAAGTCAGTGAGGAGTGAGCACACATCCACAATTAGAGGGGCATCACGTACAGTGGCCAGGAATAGCACTCAACCGTGCGATGAGTGCAATCTTGATCCCACCCTCCCGCACGACCTTCGCCAAGCATGCGTACCGAAGGTCTGTCTTCTCGAGCTTCTCGCCACGCACGCTGCAGCAGTACCTGAACGCGCTACACCGAGACGTTAACCCCAATGGCACCGTGTAGCTTGGACCTGAAACTTACTAGAAGTTACCAAGTTCACCAAGGAAGGTGCCCGCACACACAATAGCGAAGCCGATCCAGAGACCCCAGACAAGACCACACAGAATGGCGACGATTTCATGGCCGAAGAGCTAAGCATTCGGCCCGCAATGAGAATTGTGCCTTGAACTGGAATGGATGCAACTCAAACTCACAGGAGGGAATGAAATGACGAAGAGGATACCGATAGGGATGAGCCATCCAAACTTGAGACTGTCAAGCAACCAACATCAGTCACACGACGGACCGCAACGCAAAGCACCTCATCGCTGTCTTGACTGCAAGATGTCGAGAAAGACGTACTCATGCATCCAGTTGGCAGCGGGCTGTAGCCATTTGACTATTTGTGTGTGGAATACCGTGAACAGAATCGTCGCGACCAGTGCGATAGCGAAAATGACGTAGTACCCTGTGCGCAACACATCAAGTCAGCACAACGCCCTCTGCACAACATCAGCCTGTCGAGATTTCAACGCATGTCCCTCATGAACCCGCAAAGTTCAAACATCACAGAATGATGTGCACTGACTTGCGATTCCCCTTGGCGAGAAGTTCGCATATACTCGGGCTCGGCGTCACACCCTCCCATAACTTACCCGACGCTAGGTGTGGAGCCCCAGTTCGACGACCCTCGCTACCGTCGCGAAGGCGCGTCGGTCCACAGCACTGACCGCAAAGTTGGAAGGCATGCGTCCCGATGGGAAGAAGTGTTGCTACTGCAGTCGCGCCACCGATTTCATCGTCGTCACCACCGGGATGTGGCCCCGACGACCGCCTGCCGACTGACATGCAGACGAGGTATGAACCAGAACTGAATGCCAGTCGACGGTTGGCGATGACCGCCATCGAGCCAAATGCAGTCTGCGAAGGAGCTATGGATCGCCGGAGAAGTCGATTGCCCCGGAGTGTTCATACCGGCGTGCATGCCGCATACACTCAGACCCAGGAACATGGTGCAGCGGACGTAACGGAATGGCGACCAGCACGAGCGGCCACTCCAGCAATGGTGCCGGCCAGCGACGGTGATGTTGAGAACCAAGTGGAAGAGACCTGCCCTGCGCAGAACGAACAGAGAAGACACGCACATAACCACTCTCTCCTGATCCAATACCGCCAACTCGACATCGCCTTCCAGTCAAACAACGACGTCTTCGTGAGCTCCTCCGCCTCGCTCGGCGTCGGACTGGGCGTGCGCGTAATCGCGCGCATGTCGACCGTGACGTCGCCGGGCTTCTTGTACGGGGACGAGTGTGCTTGGGCCGAGTCGTCGTCGTCCAGTGAGATGCGGCTCGCGCCAGGCGGGTAGAACTGGCCGTCGCCCGTCGCGTGGGGGCTCGCGCTCAAGTAGGGCGTCGTGTTGACCGTCGGAGACGTGCGACGGGTGCCGTATGCCGGATACGAGGCCATGGCGGGGGTCGCCTGAGTAGCAGAGGTAGTAGCAGCCACCGGGGGCGTTACTAGGTCCAATCGAGGGGGTCGTAACGTGAACGGGCGTGCACGGGCGTCGAGGCGGGGGGTGGTTGCCGTCCTCGTCGTCGGGGAAAGGGATATTAGGGACGGGAATAGGATTGAGGAGAGGGAGCGGCGGGAGTGGGTACGGAGGAATATGTAGAGTGGTAGGCAGCTCCGTAGTCGCACAGCTTGCACCCGCGTTCCCACGCCTCGAGGCGTAGTGCCCTTGGCACCTACGCGCAACGGCCGGCCCCTCCGCTGACTCTCCCTCCATGACCTTGTCCCATCTGTTGTTGTTCGAACATGCTGCGGTATCAAGGCATCCAATATCATATATTCAAAACGGGTCGCCAACAGATACGTCGTGAGCGAGGGCTGTACCGCGGCGCACACGACTGCCTCGCGTCTCCGAACTACCAGTCCAGGCGAGGCGTGGATCGACCCAAATAGGATAGATATCAGAGATGGATACACAGCAGTTTGTCGACGTCAAAGCAAGAAAACTGTACGATACATGTGCGTGTGAGACTTGTGGGAGATACTAGGACAGCTAAACAAGAACAGGGAAGAGGTCAAGGTGCGATTAAGCAGCCCGAGCGAGCCGTACATACAGCACCCAATTCAAGGCTGCTGGACAGAGCGCTAGACGCGGGGGTATGTGTCGATTTACCGTGGTATCCGAACATGTCCGTCATCGCGGGGTCGTCACTGATATCAGGCAAAGCAGTGCCCCGGGGCTCCCGGGGCAGCCATGCCTGCTATGTGAGAGCGCCGACGGCCGTGTGCGCCTGCGGCGGCAGCTGCACCTCGGCGCCCGGATCTGAATGCAAAGGCGCGCTCGAGCGGGCCGCGTCGAGGATTCCGGTCGAGTGGCTGAGCGAAGGGGACACGCCCGCCATGGATATGCTCTCCGCGGACGGGTCGTCACCCGTGGGCGGCCGGCCGCCATACGACGGTGCTAGCAATAGCGAGGAGTAGGACGGTGGTGCGGGCTCGTACGGCGGGGCAGGGATGAATATGGCTGAGGGCTGTCTGCGGAGGTTGTTCGAAATGCGCGCACGCGGAATGGACGCAATGTGCGCCCCGCTGCGACGCTGGCTCTGCGGGCTGCGTTCAGGACCCGGAGACTTGCGGTGGTGCGGCCAGGCAACACAGATGACGATGATGAACACGAGGAGGAAGACCACTGCGTTCGAGAAATAGCAAGACAGTAAGCTCCCCGGTACGTTGTCCGCACAGCGGCCTGAGGAGCTATTCACCTAAGGCCACGACCACGCGGATGATGGTACCCGTACTCATACGACCGTCCGGCCCGCTCTCATTCTCAGCTCCTGTGGCCGCGAACGTCTTGGCCGTACAGTTCTTCTTGCCGATTCTGGCGAATAGAACATGAGGGTTCATGCTCGTAAGACCTTAAACTGTCAACCGCGTGAGTCACTTCCGCTAAAGGCAGAGCCATCCGATACTCACCTGCGACGGATTGCCCGGCAGTGTTCGTGGTACGAGAGAAAGAGAGGAAGGGGTCTTCCGCAGGTGCGCAAGCCTCTACACCGGCTTGGACGAGGCGATGCTCTTCTTCGACGGCGGCTATGGCACAGCAGGGGCAGCACGACCTCGGAGCGGTGGGGGCGGATTCGAGGCTCGTCCCAGTGGCGCAGCGACTTTATAAGGCCCCCGGGCCCGCCAGTGGCGAACGGACGAAACCGCGTCGCCGCGACATCTGCCCTCTCGGTGTGTGCGGTTCGCGATTGCGGGGGCACGCAGTACTCGGTGGTGAGAAACCTGCCCATTGACGTCCGAGGCCCCGGCGCAGCTGCACGTTATCTTCATACACTCGCCCGGAGCAAGTCCACAAGAAGCCACCGAGGCCGGGCACATGGCACACCCCCGGCCTGGCGCCCTCTTTCAGAAGAGCGGGACCTATCTCCGCCTTGCGTATGTGCGTGCGAGACGACGCGCCCGCCTGTATAGACGGGGTTTGCTGCCTGAAAGAGTAATATTAACATGTCAGGCAGGATCCGTATGCAGACAATCCTAGTGTTTTCTTACCGAAAGTAGTGCAACGTTTGGTCCACAATGGCCACCGGGCGACCGGCACGACACTGCGGACCTGGCGCTATCGAACACAAGCTGTGCAGTCCTTTCTACATACACGCCCTCTACACGCCACTCGTATACCGCATAGCCCGGCCGAGGAGTCTCATCCCCGAGTATTTGCTCGCGCACAAACGAGGAAGGCACTGCATTGGGTGGGCGTTGGAATGGGTGGACGACTATTGGCGCGAATATCCCGCAGAAAAGTGGGGAATATGCGGACCAGCACGGGACGCGCACGCCAAAAGCTTGCTGCGCCAGTACATACGTGCGCGGCCCGGGCAGGCTGGAGTCATAGACGGAAGAGTAGAACAAGTAGACAGGGTGACAATTGGTCAACCGGTCATAAACGGTTCACCGTCGAGTTTGCCAAGCGAGCGAGCTGGAACTCGGAACTCATGCACCCTGAATGTCTGAGGCCAGTGCACAGCCCCAGTACCTCTTGTCGGCCAGCGACGGAGACGACACGAGCCTGCGGATGTGTCTAAGCTGTCACGGCGGCGTACCGGAGCTCAAGACCATGGAAACCAAGCTCTAGCATGAAACACCTGCGTCCAGAAGATGTTATTTCTGACGAACGCCTCTATGTGGGGCCTGTCAACTTAGTCTCCGCTGTATGAAGCCGGAAAACCCTTCTCTCTGGATGTAAGTGTGCGCCCAGTACTGACAATTGAGCCCGAACCGGGCGTAATGCAAGCGTATTGCATTCATCCAAGTGATTGACACTGCAGCACAGCAAGGATGCCGCCGAGAGTCCCGTCGTGCCCAAGTCAGGGAATGCGTATGTGGCGTGCCCCTTGAACAAAGGATATCCGACGTGGTGACTGCGGTGACACGTACACAGCATACTGGAGAGGGGAAGAAACTTACCTGTGACACAAGGTTGCACAAAGGGTGCAAAATAAGGACTTAGCAGCCCAGATGCAGCCTCCCTCTGCTAGGGCCTAGAAAGGTGCCAAGACATGAGTAGCTATAGAAACGGCGCAAAACGGGGGAGATCTAGACTGGAGCAGAAACCTGACAGTTACATTCTGTGACTTGCGTGGTAGCATTTCTTCAGTAGTGGCCTTCACAAGTGAATATCGAGAATTCAATGCCTCAGCACTGACAGTGGGTGAAAGCCGGACTGCAGTTTTTTTTTCAGTAGAACTGACAGTTTGACTGGACGGTGGAAGCACGACGACGGCGTTGGCAAGGACGGTCAACTTCAACTTGTAAAGTGGTCCAACTACGGCGGGATGCCGACCCATCATCCATTGGAGCGCCGCTGGGATCTCACGATGGGATCGGCCCAGGCTCCCACCCAGCTCGAACGCCTGCCTGGCGAGGTCGTTTCTCACCGCGACGCACAGCGTCACGCTCATTCCCAACGCCCACCGCAAGCATGGACTACGACCGGCGATCTGCAGTCTCCTCCTTCTACGGCGCGCGCAAGTCGACCGACGTGCTTGATGCATCCACCTCGTCGCCCTCGCTCGACCCGACCCGCCGCCCACGCGCCGACTCCGCCGCGGCGTCCTCGTTCTACAACCCGAATCGCATGTCGAGGGCGGGGACCGACTACATGGGTGGGACGCCGAATGCGGGGTACAACAGGTCGTCGTTTTTCGTTGCGGGGAGGGAGGAGCCGCTGAAGGGCGGGACGGACGAGGCGCAGAGCATGCTGTCGAAGCCAGCAGACGACGCGTTTAACATCTACGCGGACTTCAACAACGCAGGTCCGAGGTATTCGACGGCCTTTGGACAGGACACTGGGTGAGCTTGTGCGATTGAAGAGACGGCGGCCGGGCTGATGGAGACTCTGCCGCAGCTATCGCCAAGTGCCTTCGCCGGTGCCGCACGCTTCCGTGGTGGAGGACGAGCCATTCACGCCGAAAGACGTCGAGCAGTGACAGTCCCGGCCCTTGGTCCCGAATGGAAGAAGTCCGAGATGCGGACATGCGGTCGTCG
>NW_025955566.1:0-20496 GCF_022376445.1 Fomitopsis serialis
TGGCATGTATTTTGCGGCGAGATGCAGGATGGAAGACGAGCACAAGAGACGAGTGAAATTGCCGAACCGAAGTCGTTGTTCGTATACGGACCCTGACAGACGGAGTTCGCGGCACGACTCCGGGGACGCGGACGCGTTGAGATCTCGATCGGGGCACGTGGGGTAATACTACGCCAAGCGTGACCTCACCTGTCTGTCGGCTTTTACAGCTGCTCGCTGCTGCCACTACCCTGCCAGTCGTCGCGCAGCATGTACCGCTCGTCCCACCTCGCCCGCCGCCTCGCGTCGCGGCCCGCCCCCCGCCGCTGCACCCGCTCCCTCTCCCAGCTCAACTCCGTCACAGAGGCCGACCTCGCGCACTTCTCCCAGATCCTGCCCCCGACCGCCATCCTCTCTACGCTCTCCTCCACCCCCGCCGCCGACCTCGAGCCATTCAACAATGACTGGATGAATAAGTACCACGGCCGCTCCACCACCGTCCTCCGCCCACATACGACCCAGCAAGTTAGCGCAATCGTCAAGCACTGCAACGAGCGCCGCATAGGCATCGTACCCCAGGGCGGGAACACGGGCCTCGTCGGCGGCGGCGTGCCCGTCAAGGACGAGCTCGTGCTTAGCTTGGGAAACATGAGCAGCGTAAGGAGTTTCGATGATGCGTCGGGTGTGTGCGCGGTTCTCCGCTTGCTGGTGGGTGCGGGGACTTAGATCGGTTCTGCGTGCAGGTATCCTGGTGGCGGACGCGGGGTGTATCCTGCAGTCATTATCTGATTTTCTCCTCCCTCACGACCATATCGTGCCACTTGACCTTGGTGCAAAGGGCAGGTACGTTGAGCTGATAGTAGCCCATACAACGTACTCAAGGCGTGCTCTCCAGCTGCCAGATCGGTGGTAACGTCTCGACAAACGCAGGCGGTCTCCGCCTACTGCGGTACGGCTCGCTGCATGGATCCGTCCTCGGGCTCGAGGTCGTCCTTCCGGACGGCACGATCCTCGACCAGCTGACCAGCCTGCGGAAAGACAACACCGGCTACGACCTCAAGCAGCTCTTCATTGGCGCAGAAGGCACCCTCGGCGTCGTCACCGGTGTCTCCATCCTCACCGCGGCTGCGCCGCAAGCGTCGAACAACATGATGCTCGCGCTTCCGGCCTTTAGCAACGTCCTGCCGCTGTACAAGGAGGTGAAGCGGCAGTTGGCGGAGATCCTATCGGCGTTCGAGTTCATTGACCGGAGGGCGTACGACTTGGCGGTGAAGCACGGACAGGGGAGAGCGTTGGACGAGGCGGACGTGGAGGGCGCGGACTGCTTCGTGCTCGTAGAGACGAGCGGGAGCAACCGAGAGCACGACGAGCAGGTACGTCCTTCGCGTGTACAGACCTGAGCGACTGATCCAAAGGACACCACCGCACAGAAACTCAATAAGCTTCTTGAAGACCTAATGGAGCAGGAACCCTCACTGATCAACACAGGAGTGCTCGCGACCTCCCCCGCGCAGTTCTCTTCGCTCTGGGCAATCCGCGAGGGCTTGACCGAGGCTGTGGGCAAGGAGGGCAAGGCGTACAAGTACGACATCTCGGTGCCGCAGGTCAAGTTCAAAGAGGTTCTTGACATCACGAGGGATCATCTGGCGTCGAAGGGCTTGATGCATGACGAGGCGGTGAAGCACGTCGTTGGGTACGGTCATGTGGGCGATGGTTAGTGTTCCTGGAACCGACGCGGGGCGGTGTTGCTGATGATTGACTTGTAGGTAACCTGCACCTGAACGTCGTTGCGAACGCGTATACGCCGGAGATCGAGGCTGCGCTTGAGCCCTTCGTGTATGAGCTCGTCGGTGAGTACCCCTTTCCCACATCTGATACAGCCCATTTTTGACGCGATGCGCAGCCAAGTACCAAGGTTCGATATCGGCGGAGCACGGCATCGGTGTGATGAAGACGCACGCGCTGCCATACTCGAAGAACGCGGTGAGCATCGAGTGGATGAAGAGGGTCAAAACCTGTTCGACCCGAATGGGATCATGAACCCCGGGAAGGTGCTGGAGTTGTAGGGTGTTCTGGTCTTCACGGTTGTAGCGGTATCGGTCGCATGTACTGTTAGTCTTTTGGCATGTACATATTTTTGCATAGCTGTTGTGTATGCATACTGCTTTTGCACGGTATTTCACTTGATGACAACAGACGCCGGGCAGATCGCGTGACGTGTGTGGCTGGGCGGTAGCCAGGACCCTAACCTGATGGGGCGAAGGGAAACTCTAACCCCCTCCCAAGGTTATCCATCCCCGCCATGGTCAGTCCCGCCGCCAGTCCCCCGTCCGCCCGCGCTGACCTGCCCCGTCCACAGCCCATCTTCCAGGACAGCACCGGGCTCGCCACCAAGTTCTTCATCCAGAAGGACATCCCGCACGAGATCCAGGCCGACGTCTGCGAGACCATCGCTGTCCGTCTCTCTTCCTCTCTTCTGTGTGCGTCCCTTTTCTGAACGGCCTCTGGTAGACACTCGGCGGCAGGGTGGAGGCGAAGGTGCCGCGCGCCGGGTACATCCTCATCCAGCCTGGGACCGCCGAGGAGGAACGCCTCCGTCTCTGCTGGGCGAGCCCCGACCGCCCCGACCGCTACTTCGTGCCCTACACCTTCGTCGAGGCGTGCAAGATACATGGCATACTCTTGAAGCAGATTTTCATACACGACGGGCAGCCGATAAGGATGCACATCGACTCCAGCATCGCGAACGTCAACGTGCGGGCCACATTGAGTGCGCGCATCATGGTGAGTGCGCCATCCGCTCTGTCCATCTTGCTGCTCCTCGAGACGGGCGCGACGCCCTCTCGTCGAGCCTCTGCGTGTGCACCGGTCTGCCCGCGCTGTCGGGGCACGTTGCGCTGATCACACGCGCGTTCCCACAGCACTCCGGTGGCGATCCCACCGCCTCCGCCCAGTCCGCACGCGTCATCCTCGCCGACCCGAACACGGACATCTTCCACCACCTCGTCAAGACGTACCAGGGCGAGTCCGACAAGTACGTCGAGTCCTACCTGTGGGTGAAACGGTGCATCGAGAAGGGCCAGGTCATCTACACCCCTGTGATCTACAAGAACCCCGGCGGACGCCGGCCTGGCGAAGAGTGAGCATTAACGCGTGTGTCGTGGCGCGAACAAGCTGACGGGAGCGTCGTACAGGCGGACTCAGTTTTCGGACGACGATGAGGAGCACCTGTGCGATTGGATCGCAGCCAAGATCCCGTACAAAAAGACGGGCGGCAGGACGGGAAACAGGCTGTATCAACAACTCTGCGAAATGGTGCGTCCCTCGATTCGCCCCCCTCCCGCAGTCACTGACGTCTGCCACCCAGGCGAGCGACCCAGAGTACGCCTGGGTGACGCGGCACACCTGGCAGTCCTGGCGCGAACGCTACAAGAAGAACGCCGCGCGGCTCGACGCGAAGATCTCCGAAATCGTCGAGCACAAGAAGCCCGCGCACGGCGCGAAGGGCCAGTACGGCTACGTCCGTGCGCCCGAGGAGAAGCCGCGGCGCATCCGGATCAAGAAGGGGTCGCCGAGCAGCTTCAACGCGGGCGGCAGCGGCGCGGCGGGGCCCTCGAGCGTGTCGTCGGACATGCAGGAGCTGGAAAACTTCCCGCCCGTCCCGATGCCCGTCGTCCCCGGCGTGCTCGCCGCCGTCCCCCACGGCCCTGGGCAGGGCTACAACGCCCATATGAACATGAACATGCACATGAACGGGATGCACGGGATGCCGGGGATGATGTACCCTGGGGGCCCACCGCCCGGGCCCCCGCCGATGGGCATGCAGGGCAACCCGCCGATGGCGGCGCTGACCCCGGAGACGGCGCGCCAGCACGCGACGGAGGAGGAGATGGAGGACGACGAGAGCGAGTGGCAGATCCGCGTCGGCGACGCGAACGCGCCCCAGCCTGCGTGGGCGAAGCGGAAGCAGGAGGCGGAGGGCTCGGACCATGGAGGGAGCAAGAGGCAGCGCACGAGGTGCGTGTCTTGTCTGTCTGACTGTCGTGCTCGTTTGCTGACGATGGAGCTGGGTAGCGGGAGTCCGCCACAGCAGCTAGAGCCCGGGCCTGCGCCGCCTGACGCGCCGGCCCAGCAGGCCGAATCTGCTGCGCCGGCAGAGCAAGCTCAAGATGTGCATCAGGGAACACGGGTGGACTCCCCATGCGTCGACCCGAGTCTGAGCATGAACGACATCGCACACGAGTTCCGCTTCACACTGGAGGAAGTGGAAGAATACTACGCGAAATACCAGGACATCGCTCGCACGAGAGCACGCTTCAGGAAGATGCGAGACGTCCTTGCTGCTCTCGAAGACGACGACTAGTTCAATTTTGCCTCTCATAAGCGTGCATCCTGCCCCAGGCTTGCAATTTCTTGAATGTTGTTTGTTGTATATTACTGCATATTCCACATATATCCGAACACTTTTGGTGGAGCGTTGTGTCTCGACAGTGTTGGGCTTAACAGTCGACAAGTCGTCTTACGGTACCAGCTAGTGTTGGGTATTGGAAACCCTAGACTTGCTGCCATAGCGGAACAACCGCTGGAGATGTATTCAAACACTTCATATAACCGCTACCCGAATCAAGCCTGCTAAGTTACAAACGGACGAGCGAGTGTTATGGGTCGACTTCCGTAAGTAACTTATAGTCCGCCGCGCGAACGGGAGCCGATGGACTTTCGTAAGGCTTGCGGCGCCTGCGAAGGTCTGCGTGAGCGTGTTGGCCTCTTCAAGAGTAACAAACACTTACTTCTCTCCAGCGGCAGCGGATGGGAACGAGCTGAAGAGATCAGGGTGCTTCGGGAATGGAGACTCACTGCACAGAATATGACTCGAAGCTGCACAACTAGCGGCACACGACAGCCACGCACCTGAAGTACGGATGCTTCAGCGCGTCCACGGCAGATATCCGCATCTCCGGGTCGTACGTCAACAAGCGCGACATCAGGTCGATGCCCGCCGCAGTGATGTACTGGAACTTCTGGCGCAGCTGCGGCGGCTGTGGCGGCGGCAGCGTGATCGACTTCGCGAGCGGGAGGGTGTGGTAGTCCGGCCACGAATGCGTCGTCGGCGGCCCGAGGAGCTTGAAGACCATCGACAGCAGCTCGATCTCGCCCTTCGCCTGGAAGAGCGGCTCCTTCAGAAGCAGTTCAGCAAAGATGCACCCCACGGACCACATGTCGATGGCCGTGGAGTACGTCGTGGCACCGAGGAGGATCTCGGGCGCGCTGCGTCGGGACGGGGAGGGTGATAGTGTTGTACACGGCCGGAGAGGCAGTTGCAGACTTACCGGTACCAGAGTGTCACGACGAGCTGCGTCAGGCCCCCGACGCCGACTGGGTCTCCGTAGCGGCGGGCGAGCCCAAAGTCGGCGACCTTGATGGTGCCACGGTTGTTCATGAGCAGGTTGCTCGTCTTCAGGTCTCGATGGAGGATCCAACGCTCGTGGCAGTGGGCAACTGCAGAGAGCAGCTGTAGCAACAGAGTCTTGATTTCGGATTGCAGGAAGGGCGCAGGCATCGTGGTGAGGAGCGTCTTGAGGTCGTGCTCAATAAAGTCCATCACGATGAAAACCCTCCATGGCATTGCTCAGATGGTCTACGGCGGTACACGACGTATCTGACACGTACTGTGTCAATGTATCTCCCACCACCACTTCTCGTATCCCCACCACGTTCTCGTGCTTGCACACCATGAGCGAGTTGATTTCCCGCAAGGCGGTGATCGGGAACCCGTTCTTTTCCTCATCCAGCTTGAGCTTCTTCAGAGCTACAATGTCTCCTGTCTCCTTGTCCCTCGCACGGAAGACGACGCCATACGAGCCCTCCTCGATCGAGTTGAGCCTCTCGTAGCAATACACCGAGCGAGACGGCATCAGCGGTGGGTGCAATGTCCGAGGAGGTACGTAGATGCTATGCGGTGGTCGCTGGTGCGCTGGTGCTGCTCGTCGTGGCCCGACAGGTGTACCTGCAGAGAGCTGCTCCGGTGCGGGCGATACCTTCGCTGATCTTGTCTTCGACCGACGCTTGAGGGGCTGGTGCACTTGCTCGAGCTGGGCAGTCTCGTCTTCAGTGTCCCAGCGAGAGCGCTTTCGGGATGGTGTGGATGGACCTGCGCTGTCCGTCATGAGATTGCAAGGGGATGTCTAACGTCGAGTGAAGTGCGTTCAAGCGTTCAAGTTCAAGTTTGGTGTAAGCAACTCGGAGTTGCAGGAAGGCGCCCGAGCAGGTGACGGGCGCTTGTAATCATTTGAAGAGTGAAGCAGGTTGCACTAGGTTGCACTGTTCCAACTCGAAATCGGAACGGCTACAGGCTACACTTCCAGAATATACGAGCTATCGCACTGTAGGAACCAATATATATTGCTTCATTTGAATGAGTGCTTGATACACCCGAGCCGTCCCCGCAGAAGTCAATACCTACATCGCGTCAATGCCTCGGAGTCGCGACGTCCCGCGTCCGTCGACATCGAGCTAATGATTAATCGATTATGCGCGGGGCCGATCCCGTGCTATAGGGTCCCTTGCCCCCCAGGCTCGTGCGGACGCAGCAGAAGCGCTAGCACGGCGACTGGGGTGTAGGTACTAACCTATTCGAACTCTTGTAAGCGCGTATCCGAGTCGCAACCTAATACAAGTACAAAGAACTTACCTCTACCGGTGCAGGTATTCCGTCGTACGCCATTCCTCCCGCTCGTGGGTAGAATGCATCCAGGTCTCGCCATCAGGATAGATCACGCCCGTTGTACGTGTGCCGCGAAATTGCATCTGCAGAATTTTGCAGAATTTCTGCGGCAGATCCTGTCTCGACGTCGTCACCGTAATCGACAGTTGGATATTGCGCAGCGGGCATCCGACTGCTTTCCTCGCCTCCGCGAGAGCAGCGACTTCACATAGGAGGTCGTGACCGTGCGCACCGAATAAACTGAGACACTCCAAAGCAGGCAGCAAGGCTCCTGCTGGCGTAGAATGCCCGGCGCGAAGTTCGCGTACGAATGCGACGACATCAGGACCACTGAAAACGAGGTGCCGGATACAAGGGAATGCGGCGACAAAATGGCGTAGGCGTTTGAGGACAAGTGACGGATTATTTGTCGAGATAGCATGGATTTCGAGCCCGAGCCATCGTAATCGAGGAAGCCTCGCAACGACAGGAGTTAAAGCCGTGGTTCCTTCGAAGCAGTCGCCCAGGACATCCACACCATCGACATGCAGGTCCTCGACCTGCAACCTTTCCAGCTCGGGAGCCTCTAGAAGCTGTAGAAACTGGACAAAGCATCTTGCGCCACTGATTCGTAAACCTCGAAGTGAAGAGAAACGAAGGGGGCTCCTAGTGTTTTCGCCCTCGTGCCAGTCCGCAGTGCACTGGTCGACAAATGCCAGGTGTGTGAGACCTGCGGCAACCGCAGCAAGCAGTCGGACGTCCTTCGTCATGCAGGGGCCTGCGATAACTGAGAATTCGCGCATGGAGAATGCGTTATCAAGGTTCGACGAGGACAAGCTGCAACCCCGAAGTTCGATCCGCTGCAGCGAAGGTGCTCCTCCTCTGAAGATGTCCAACACCGGAGGGACGTGCCAGTCGTCCTTGGAACTCCTATACCCATCCAAGCATATGATCTCCAGGCTTTCGAGCCTTGGGACGGCCAATTTGGCAAGACCACCTCGAATTGTGGTGAACGGCCCTGACGTTGAAGGCGCCACAATACGTAGCCCGCACCAACGCTTGTGTTCCGCGACGATCACGTACAGCAGCGTCTCGAGGTTGTCTGAGGATTCTAAGTCTGAATCGCGAAGCGTCAGGTGAAAGTCAAGGCAGGGAGGAGCCGATCCTTCGGAATTAATAAGATTCTGGGACGTCGCTCGCGCCACCAATAGTCGTACGAAGTCCATAGGCATCCTGCACGAGAGCCGCAACGTGGTCCATAGAAGTGGATATTGAAGCGCCACATCCCTCCACCTCCGACAGGCACTAGACACCAGGAACTGCGAGGGAAGCTTGCACGAACACTCTTCGCCTCGTAGTCGCAGCGGCGCCATACGGCATTTCTTGCAGTCATCAATCCTCGTCGCAAAGAGGAAGATGCGCAGCATGATCTCGACGGGCATGGCATGGATGTGAGTGTGTATCGCATATCGCCTAGTCTAACAAGCATGTCAGTCGGGCACTTGTCAAGACCAGTCCTACATGGCGACGCCACAAGCTGGCAACTCACCAGGTTCGCCACCTTCAAGGCGACTCGTCTGAAGGTAAGCATGTTGCTGGATACTTCCGGGCATCATGTGGTGCCTCTCTTATAAATCCGAGAACCCGTACAGAAGGGGGGTGACTGTGTGCACTAGAGTCGCACTAACGCGAGAACAATCATTAGATGGCCTACCTGCGCCCAGACGACTGGATAAAATCCTATCAAGAGGCAGCACGCATGACATCGCCCCTGTTTCACGCCTTCAGATATGCTCGAGAACATGCGATATGAGTAGCCGAAGTTGTTTGGGTTCTACAAGGAAGCTGTCCACAGATACGATGCGTGTTTGACCGGCCGCCTTCCGCTGACGACGTCCATCTGGAAGAGGTTGGGACCCCTCGACGAGACACCTGTTACCGAGCGGCCCAGAGTTACACATTGGCCTAAAAAGGGAGGTTAATGAAGAGGTATTCCGGTAGCAGTGTGATCTGTTATGCGTCTTCGTTAATGTTGAAGACTAGAAATGAGGACTTTAGTGGGCTTCAGTCCATGTATGTACGTGACAAGCTTCAGAATCCGACGCCGACGCGTCGCTTCACGGTCACATGATACCGTCTGCACTGAGTCCGAGCGGCAAGCCTGCTGCTTGCCAACTCCGAGTCGTCATGATCACTCAGTTTCACCGTCGCACCGACTCCAATGGCCCCACTGGAAGCTCACGTAATATACCGACCCTCTCTCAGTGCTTCAACGTTCAGCGTTCAGGGTCTGGTTCACTTCTTAAGCCCTCACAAACTTACTCGTCAAAACCATGCATGATACCACGACGCGGATTCACCGTTCAAACGTTCAACATTCAGCCTCTTAGCCTGTTTCCCCCCCCCATGCCCAGGAATCAACCTCTATTCAAAGCTACCGGGCACTCGAGCACCCTGGCTTCCATCTAAGTTACCATCGGTGTCGGCTCCAGTTGATGTTCGACTCACAAGAGAACTGCGATGTCCTGAACTCAAAGTATCTTATCTAAGGTTACGAGACTCTCGGAAGTTGCTCCTCTCTCCACAACAAAACAGGCAGCGGTCAGCCGACGAAGATACTGTACACCCAGTGACCGCACGTTCCCTCCGCTTCAGGCGAGACCCTGACCGGACCTCGTCCTCGCGCTAGATCCACTGCGTGTAAGTACGTACATTCAGCCTATCGTGTCTAAGCTTCCGTACATCTACTCACGAGGGACCTCTGCGACGTCCAGCACGTGTGATAAGGTTGGTGACAACTAGGTTTGTCGCAGTTGCGTAGTGCCCCTCTAACACGACCTTTCGACAGAGCCATCATGTCGACCAAGGCTACCAGTGGCCAAGATACGGAGCAGGCATCATCGCTCACCAACGAAGTTGTCTTAGCAATGGCCAATGAGTTGAAGCGGCTGCGACAGCAACTGAACGAGCGCGACAAGGATAAGCCAGAGGTTAGTTCGCATGCTCCACTTCCCCCGTTGTCGGTCCCTCCATGTACTGATTCTGAAACATTGTGCAGGGCGACCGCGTAGCTGAGACGCGAGACCTTCAAAAGGAGAATGAACGGATTCAACGCGAATTGACTGTCAAAAGTTCGCATGGACTCTCAGAGCAGACACATGCGTCGACGTACGACTCACTTCGGCATCAGCTTGACGAGGTGCTGCAGGCACGAGATGAAGAATTGAATTTACATGTAGGTCAGACAGCTATTTGGTGAAGGTTCAGCTCAGTTCATTGCTCTCGCCAGGCAGAAGTAGTGAGAGGTATGAAGGCAGAGATAGCCACTTTGAGGAATCACTATGAAGAGTTCAAGGCGTCTCTCAAGGTGAATAATTCATCTCGATATATTCGATAGCTTGTCTAGGCCTGACACACTGCCTTCCAAGGTCGGCCATGGGCTCACCGGGAATGAACGTCACGACCCAGGAGTACTTCCGGCTGTATCAAATGCTGTAAGTAGGCTCATATGCACACGGCACTGTTCACACGTTGACGATGATCGTGACAATGTATTGGCAGGAAACCGTTAACGAGACGAAGTTCAGCCCGTATAACTTCCTCGAGCTTCAGGATGGTCGCGGGGGTCACGGGAGTGAGCGACCGCCTCTCTGCATCTATGACAGCCCTCCCGGCTTGAACCTCTGGGCAGCCGTGCGCAAGGCAAGCACATCAGACTACGCTCGCGACTCGATGGCTGACATGGTTTTGAATGTACAGGAGCTCTCGGACCCATCGTATGTATTGTGAACTTGGGCCGTTTCGTTTCACACAACAGCTGACATCGTTATACTAGTGTCCTTGATGGAATTCTGCACGTAAACCCGGACAGCATCATCTGGCATCATGATGGAGACAAACGCTGTCTGTTGCTGTATGCATCGCAGCGCTTTAGCTTGTGCGACAAGGGTGCATGGAAGTCCGAGGGATGTATACTGACCCTTGGAAGAGGCGACACGCGAGAGCTGGTCTGCAAATCAGAGAAGGCTTGGTCATATTGCGGCCAATATAACTGCGTTGACGTTTCCGATATATCCGAGGAGGATTTGCGCTCTCTTCATCCGCGGGTGCGTCCTTTTGCTATCTGTATGCGCATCTCAGCCTAACAAACCCCAGCATACTCTTATGAATGCGATCGCGCAGCGAACGACATCCTCGAGCACCAAAGGTGGGCAACCAACACATGTTGGGAAGCTGGTGCGAGAGATGTACCGCAGCGGGGCCCTCACCGTCCGATGCTATGGTATGGAATTGCTTAAGCGAGATGAGGCCCTCGACAACGCATTGGAGAAATGTGCGATCCGCCGCGCCGACAAGAAGCGTACCTCGGACGATGGAGAGGAAGGTTCTCGCAAGAAGCAGAAATCATTGTGACTTGAACGGCTGTCGTGCGCGGGCATTGTGGAGACACATGTCCATACCTTTCTACAATGGGATACCGTCTTACCTCGTTCAAGGCACGTTGTCAGAGATCAGTGTGGAGTATGGAGATGATTGACGAAACAAGTAGATCGGTGAATGGCTGCGTCTCGCTTTGCCTGTACAAACACTCACGCTTGACCATTTACAGATATATCGCTGCTAGACCAACTGCCTCGTGTGTAAGCATTTTGTTAGAAAGTGTTGCGATGGCATGCCATTGTTCTTTTAGGTGTGTCGACTTATCTCGTGTTCTCGTCGAGCGAGCCTCTCGGTGCATCGTACCGATTCGTACGAGAGCCCTCGGCCCCTGATTCAATTGAACCTCCGCATGGGTCTATACCACTGAAACCTATATGAAGCACAGTCGAATGTACAGTATCTGCCTCTCGTCAGCGGCGGCCCCAATACCTCAGGCTCACGTCCATCAATGGCTACACTCACGGGCGTTGTCACGTTAGCCTTCGTTCTTTTCGTTTGCATCATAGTGCGGTTGACCTCGAATCGACGCCGGCAAGGACGCATACCTCCGGGTCCATGGGGATGGCCTTTCATTGGAAATGCACTCGACGTGCCGAATGCTTATGCGTGGAAGGCCTTCGCGAAATGGAGCAAAAACTGGGGTGAATACCTTCTTACAACACTGACGACTTGAAAGCTCTGACACTTCAGCATAGGGGACATCATGATGCTTAATCTGCTCGGGCAGAGAGTGATGATCCTGAACTCCCCGAGTCTTGCCTTCGAGCTACTCGACAAGAAGAGTGCAGTATACTCGGGCAGGCCGGCATTCCCCGTGATCACCGAAATAATGGGCTGGGAACGTGAAACTGCCCTGCGTCCCTATGGCCCGGCGTTGAAAGAGCTTCGTAAACTTATCACGCAGACGATAGGCAATCGTACCGCCCTACTCGGCTTGTCAACCAGTCTTGAACACGAAGCTCTCGACTTCCTGTGTCGTGTTATGTCCGACCCCAAGACATTGAGAAGACAAGTAGATCGGTGAGTGCTGCGTTGTTCCGCTTTGCCGGTGCAAACACTCAAGTACTCACGACTGGCTCGCAGATATACAACTGCCTCGATTCTGCGTATCACATATGGCTACAATATCAAAGAAGATGGCGATGAGCTAGTCAACGTCGTCAAGCGCGCAGTGGAGACTTTAAGCCTCGCCAGTGCGCCCGGAGCTTACTTAGCGGATGTCTTTCCAATATGTATGTAAGCCGTCACTCAGTCCCACGAGGCACGTTGCCGATACACATTTTCCAGTAACGAGGATCCCCGCTTGGTTCCCTGGAGCAGGATGGAAGAGACAAGCACAGGCGTGGCGCGTACACCACACGATGATGTACGAGCTTCCATTTAAATACTCCAAGCAACAATTGGTATCAAATACACTTTTCTTTTTCTGTGACAATACTAAAACCAGAATCAGCAAGCCGGCACATTAGAGCCTTGCTTTGTGTCCAAGCATTTGGAAGACTGTGACGACCCAGAGCGCGAAGCCTTGATTGCTGATGCAGCTTCCTCAATATTCGCAGGTATGTGGGCCACCGTGATTGATTACCCATTACTGCCATGCGCTCATTCGAAAAATTGTTAGGCAGCGCTAATACGGTGGGTGACCAAACGCATGTACTGTTGGGCTTCCCCAGTTACATATGCGTTCGATGAGCAGACGATAGGGGCAATCCTCGCCTTCTTCCTAGCTATGACGTGCTTCCCCGAGAAACAGAAGAAGGTTCAAGACGAGATCGACAACATTATTGGAAACGATAGGCTTCCCTGTGTGACTGATCTAGACCGACTACCTAATGTAAAAGCACTTTGTTGGGAGGTGCTGCGATGGCACGCCATCTTTCCTTTAGGCAAGTCTACTCATCCTATCAATGTAGAGCAACGAAGTCCGAGACTAATCACCGAACGCAGGCGCCCCTCATAGACTCACAGAAGACGATGTACATGCGGGCTATTTCATCCCTAAGGGAACGACTGTCTTCACCAATATTTGGTCCGTCATATTCATCCTTGTCAATACGTAACGTACTGACCACTGCTTAGGGCTATGCTTCGTGACCATCGTCTATACTCGAAGCCCGAAGAATTCAATCCAGACAGATTTGTTCCTTCAGATGGCTCTGAGCCAGAATATGATCCCCGTCAGATATGTTTCGGGTTTGGCAGACGGTCAGTACATGAACACCATTAGTCGGCTCCATCCTCAGCTACTGATATTCACCCAGTATATGTCCAGGTTTGTCTCTATATAAAGATGCTGCAACTTGAATCGTGCGTTGCATGCTGACCTGAATTGACAGGCATGCAGTTCGCTGAGATGTCACTATCCCTCGTTGTGGCCATGACACTCTCTGTCTTCAACATCTCGAAGCCGGTCGTCAATGGCAAGGTTGTAGAACCCTCGCTGCAGTTTGCTGCGAATCTTATCAGGTGTGTTCGTAACCTCAGTCTGTCGCCGCTCAGCGAGCTCATCTACCGGTCGCCCGTCAGCCACCCGCTCCCCTTCGAATGCGATATTCGGCCACGATCAGCCAAAGCTGCAGCTCTGCTATCCTCCGCCCTCGACGGTCGTGCTTGAGTGGGATCTGCTGCAGCGGATGTTCGTTTAGGAAGAAGCAGACTGAAAATACATCGAAGTCCAAGAAAGAATACCAATGCAGCGTAGCTTACGTATGTTTCTTCATGCACTCATGGTGCCTCAGAAAGGGTCGACTTTTGTACAATAAGTTGGATACGTTGTCATGAATGACCAGCCTTCTTGGAGTGCTACTCACCTCTGCTCTTTCGGCGCGAGGCACATGACCTTGTCGACACGCGCTCCTGATATCCCACCAAGCCCTTGAGATTAATACCAAGACTGCGCTTGTAAGCTAGGCAAAGCTTGCGCACCCAACTTTCACATCGGAGTGCATGAAACCCAATGCGCATGGCAACCAGCATACACGATCAACAGACAGTCGAATCGAACTTGGGAGTACATGGGGAACGGAACGCACTCGAGATCCGTGACGCCACACCTCCAGCAACCTCACAAACCGATGGTTGCGCTCTTCTGACAGCGACACATACTTATAGCGACTTTGGTTTCGAGCGCCGAATCTCTGCTTGATGCGGAGTGGGGGAGCAGGCTGTGACACACACATGCCCATGACCCTCAATTCGTCGCTATACAGTACACCATCCATTATCACAACGTCGGTCAGTACTCAATGTGCCTTACCTGGAATAGCTCTACTGGATTCCCTGCTGCGCAGGCGATGGATCGCGGCCGCTAACATCCTAGACAAGTTAACAGCATCCGCCGAACCAAATGTGTCAGAGACATCGGTAACCGTCAAGCCCGTTTAGCCCGAGTTGCAAGTACCTTGTCGATGGAAATGGTATCTTGTATCCAAACAGCGACAATACGACTGAATGGAGCTGTCGTTCCAATGACGCTCGGTATGGTGTCCCCTCGCAACTGACTCTCGTTCGAGTGACACCTGAGCGCCATCGGTCTATACTTAACAGCAAGCTCAATACCCCATGTCCATTACTGCAATGCCTACATGCATAGGTGTCGTCGATATCTCGGCCTTCATTCTACTCATTTGCATCATAGCGCGTTTGACTTCAAGTCGAGCGCGAGGATACCTACCGCCAGGTCCACCCGGGTGGCCTCTGATCGGGAATGCGCTCGACGTGCCAAAGATGGGTGCGTGGAAGACCTTCGCGAAATGGAGTGATGAATGGGGTAAGTCCTTCTCTGCAGCCGAGGCTACAGATTGTCTGACGCTTGACTGCAGGAGACATCATGACGCTTAATTTGCTCGGACAGACTGTACTAGTTCTGAACTCCTCCAACGTTGCCTTTGAGCTCCTCGACGAGAAAAGTGCAATTTACTCGGACAGACCGAGACAACCAGTGATCACCGAGATAATGGGGTGGGAACGTACCATCGGCCTGCGTCGTTATAGTCCGACATTGAAAGCACTTCGCAAGCTTGTCGCTCAGAAGATCGGCACCCGTACCGCTCTGCAGGATTTGTCAATCCACCTTGAACGCGAAGCTCTCAGCTTCCTATGGCGTATTATGTCTGATCCCAAGACATTGGCAAAACAAGTAGATCGGTGAGCGGCTGCGGCGCGCATGTGTCAACCGTCAACGCTCACACTCGGCTATTCGCAGATACACCATTGCTTCAATTCTGCGCATCACATATGGTTATGGCATCAAAGAAGACAACGATGAGCTAGTCAATGTCGTCAAGCGTGCCATGGATACTTTTTCCATTGCCGCTGCACCGGGAGCTTACTTGGCGGATATCTTTCCAATAAGTACGTCCGCTGTTGAATCTCACGACGTACTTATTCCACATTTATCGAATATCTCTCTCAGTGACAAGAATCCCCGCTTGGTTCCCTGGTGCAGGATGGAAGAGACAAGCACAAACGTGGAGCACATACTTCACAATGATGCGTGAACTGCCGCTCAAGTACTCCAAGGAACAGTTGGTACTGGGCACGTGTAGCTCCCCGTGGCAGAACTGACCTCGAAGACAGCAAGCCGGCACATTGGAACCTTGCTTCGTGTCCGAATATCTAGACGGCAATGACAATCTAGAGCGCGAAAACTTGATCGCTGACGCCGCTACCTCGCTATATGCCGGTATGTGGGCTTCCCTAACCACGCCAATTTCTACTGACCGATGTCTATGACGCGCCAGCCGGTGCTGATACGGTGGGTGGTCATCAGAACGTGTGGCTCATCATCTCACTGCAGTGTGCAGTCAGTGGGTGCAATACTCGCCTTTTACTTGGCTATGATGTGCTATCCCGAGAAACAAAAGAAAGCTCAGGACGAGATCGACAGCATCATCGGAAACGATAAGCTTCCCCGTGTGGCTGATCTAGACCGACTACCTTACGTGAAAGCACTATGTTGGGAGGTGTTGCGATGGCACGCCATTGCTCCTTTGGGTGAGTCAACTTCTCTTAGAAGGCAGCATCGTCTGGTACTAATTACTGTAGGAGCACCTCATAGACTCACAGAAGATGATGTATATGCGGGCCATTTTGTCCCCAAGGGTGCGATCGTTTTCGCCAATATTTGGTTTGTCTTCACTACTGTTTCCTGTGTCAAATGTCTTGCTGAACGTTCAGTAGGGCTATGCTCCGCGATCGTCGTCTATACTCGAATCCTGAAGAATTCAATCCAGACAGATTTGTACCTTCTGATGGTTACGAGCCGGAATATGACCCTCGTCAGATATGTTTCGGGTTTGGTAGACGGTCAGTATAACCCGTTGATCACGTCTGTGTCCTTAACTAATACTGACAATGACGAAGTATATGCCCAGGTATGTCAACGCGACGACACCATTGTCACCGTGGCTCACTGATAATTTCACTTGTGCACTGTTGACAGGCATGCAGTTGGCTCAAATGTCACTGTCCCTGATTGTGGCCATGACCCTATCTGTCTTCAACATTTCGAAGCCAAGCGTCAATGGCAAGATTGTAGAGCCCTTGGTGCAGTTCACTGCGAACCCAATCAGGTGCATAGTGCTCGTGTTTTCACTCTGTCGCCGCTCAGCGAGCTGATCTACTGATCATCCGTCAGCCACCCGCTCCCTTTCGAATGCGATATCCTGCCGCGATCAGACAAGGCTATGGCACTGCTGTCTTCAGCGTTCGGTAGTCATGTCTAAGTTGGCTGCGGCGGATGGTCATTGGGACACGGTTGGGACACGGGCGCGAAGGATCGCAACGGATGCATCCCATCGCGATGTTCACGAGATGATACTGGTTGCGTGATGTTTTGCAGTGTGTATGTTGCCTAAATTTCATATTGGGCAGATGAACCGCGCCGCTAACATGGTAGATACGAACCAAACGCGTATTCGGAGTATGGAGATCTCGATGTAAGCCCATTGGCCTGGGGTTGTACAAATTTTCTCCGCACGCGACGTGTCACTTAAGGACCGCCCAATTCTACCGGTGCTGCTCCGAGTCAGCCCATCAAACTCAAAGTATCTTCTAGATTAGTCCCGTCGATGGACATGGCATTTACGATCCAAGCGGCGACAACACGGCTGGATGGAGGAGCTATCAGCTTCAATAACATGCGGCAACATGACCCTTCATTCAGACTGTTCAAAGGAAGCTGCAACGCTCGACCATCCTGAGGCCCAATACCTCAGCCCTCCTGTCAATGGCTATAGTCATAGGTGTCGTCGATGTCTTGGCCCTCATTTCGCTCATTTACATCATAGCACGTCTGACCTCGAGTCGAGCGCGAGGACACCTACCTCCCGGTCCACCTGGGTGGCCTCTCATCGGGAATATCTTCGACGTGCCGAAGCCGTTCGTGTGGAAGACATTTGCGAAATGGAGTACTCAGTGGGGTAAATCCCTTCCGCAAAACTTACGAATACAGTGGTCCTGACGTTTCGGTTCAGGAGACATCATGATGCTAAATCTGCTTGGTCAGACAATCCTGGTCCTGAATTCCCCGAGCCTTGCCTTCCAATTACTCGACAAGAAAGGCGTAGTATACTCGGACAGACCAAGATCACCAGTGATCAGCGAGATAATGGGGTGGGGACGTGCCATTGCCCTGCGTCACTATGGCCCGACGTTGAAAGACCTTCGTAAACTTGTCGCCCAGAAGATAGGCAATCGTACCGCTCTACTCGGCCTGTCGATCCATCTTGAACGCGAAGTTCTCAATTTCCTGTGTCGTATCATATCCGATCCCAACACATTGACGAAACAAGTAGATCAGTGAGTGCTGTGTTCCGCTTTGCCGAATCAACCCGATACAACTGCTCACAGCTGGCTGCAGGTATACCACCGCTTCGATTCTACGAATCATATACGGCTTTGGCATCAAAGAAGGCGATGATGAGCTAGCCAACATTGTCAAACGCGCAATGGCTAATTTTTCTGTCGCCACTGCACCGGGAACTTACTTAGCGGATGTCTTTCCAATTTGTATGTTACTTCGCAGTCCAACCCATGACGCTCATTGACTAAACATATCTCTTAGTGACAAAAATCCCCTCTTGGCTTCCTGGTGCAGGATGGAAGAGGCAAGCACAGACGTGGCGCGCATTCTTCACTACGATGCGAGAACTTCCGCTCAAACACTCCAAGCTACACTTGGTACCGAGGACACATGATATTCTCCGTAGCCGAACTGACCTCCAAACAGCAAGCCGGCACATTAGAACCTTGTTTCGTATCCGAATACCTGGAACAGAACGATGACCCAGAATATGAAGACCTAATTGCTGACGCAGCTACCTCACTATATGCTGGTATGTGGACCTCTCCCGTACCGATCGTACGTGTGCCGATGCATATGATCTATAGGCGGTGCTGATACGGTAGGTGGCTAGACGTGACATAAGTACACTGCGAGGCTAGCTCAGTCGCATGTGCATTCATCGTGTAGTCAACGGGAGCGGTTCTCGCCCTCTTTCTAGCTATGATGTGCTACCCTGAGAAGCAAAAGAGGGCGCAGGACGAGATCGACAACGTCATTGGAAACGATAGACTTCCCTGTGTGGCTGACCTCGACCGGCTCCCTTATCTGAAGGCACTTTGTTGGGAGGTGTTGCGATGGCATGCCATCACTCCTGTAGGCGAGTCAACTCCTCTCTGTCAGCAGTGCGGTTTGAGGCTGAGCAACAAGCCAAGGGATACCTCATAATCTCACAGAAGACGATGAGCATGCGGGCTTTTTCATACCTAAGGGAACAACAGTCTTCCCCAATATTTGGTTCGTCCTATTCGTCCTTGCTATCATGATTGTATGCTATGCTGAAAGATGACAGGGCCATGCTTCACGATCGTGGTTTATACTCGAATCCGGAAGAATTCAATCCAGACAGATTTGTTCCCTCTGGCAGTTCGGAACCGGAATATGATCCCCGTCAGATATGTTTTGGGTTTGGAAGACGGTCAGTACATAACCACCAAACCTCACGTCCTCAATGTTTCTGATAACTGCCGAAGTAAATGCCCAGGTCTGTCTGCGTCGCTCTACGCAAAGACTTCCCGAAACCACAAACTGAATGCGCAGTTAACCTACGCATTAACAGGCCTCCAGTTGGCTGAGATGTCGCTGTCCCTTGTTGCGGCTATGACCCTCTCCGTCTTCAACATTTCGAAGCCGGTGGTTGACGGCAAGGTTGTGGAGCCTTCGATGCAATTCAGTGGCAAGTTGGTTAGGTACGTCTGTGCCTTCGGTCTGTTGCCGCTCGGTACCCACGTTGACCGATGTCTATTAGCCATCCTTGTCCCTTTGAGTGCGACATTCGGCCACGATCAGCCAAAGCTGCAGCGCTGCTATCATCCGCACGCGACAGCCGTGTCTGACGGTTATAAGTTGGCTGTGGTGGATCCTATATTGGACGTGAAAGGGTCATATTCGATGTATGCCATTGTACAGTGCACGATATAACACTCGATGCATAGTAGTTTGTGGCGTGTATCTTATGTTCGAGGTCAACACACGCGGATGCTTCAGACAGGCGTCGCTGTTGAAAGTAAAAACCCTCTCGCTACGTGAATCAGCCTTCTCGGAGTGCTCGCATGAGTCCACCTGAGCACTAGATGCACCTCGCCGTCTTCACTTCATCAGAGTCGCGAGTTCACTCTGGCGTGTTCGCTCACCGGTAGAGGCTGCATGCCACATCGGAATCAATGAGTGATGCTCAATATACGAGTCAACATCCGTGATAGCTCATACAAATGTGGCTACGCCGAGTCGCATCTTTCTGACGACGACAGGCCATTGCGATGCATTTTGTAGAGGGCACGTACCTGGGCTTATTGCGGGCGAAGAATCAGGCGCAAAAATTTCTCAGCACGCCCTTCAGGCCTGCGCATTCGTTGCTGTACAGTACTCCATCCATTAATACATCGCGCAACCTAGAACGAGAAAACATCACATTAAGCTCAAGTAGCCGCATTCGAAGAAAAAAGACTCACCTACAATAGACCGTACAATAGTGAGACACCTAATAGAATCTAGCGCTTCAGTTCACGGGCAAGCCATTCGCTTCGCGTGCTTTCTGAATATCTTCCTTGACCTCGGCCACGCTCGCGAGACCCGGAAGCACAATTTTGAACGCCCCTGTCCACAATTACTCGTCGTATCTTCAAGAAGCAGATGAGTGAAGTTCACAGGGGACGCAAGGGGACGCAGCAGACCTGGTTCGTGATGAGCTCGTGCAGTTTGGGCACATCAGCAAGCTTGGCTCGGCTTCCCATGAGAGACTTCGTCTGCAGGTTGAGAGTGAAGTCAGTCTCGGGACATGGTAAGGCATTGCGAGTGTGGGATGGCGAGT
>NW_025955567.1:0-20440 GCF_022376445.1 Fomitopsis serialis
CCCAGTCTCCATCGACGACAGCACAGAACAGTCTGAGAACTACCTTTGCATACATGATCAAAGATCGGCATCGGTACGTCATGAAAACGCCTTCGTCTGTCTGTAAACTCATTGATAACGGCGTGCTGGTAGCAATAGTTACTCGTTTCATACTATGATAAGTTCTTTTCAGAAAGTCCCGCCGCCAAGCAAAGGTACTAAATAGGAGGCGAGTGTCTGCGATATACTCCAAGCAAGCGAATATCCCAAAGTTTTCTCACTTCACGGTCGGCAGATTGGGTTTTTTTATTTGTTGTCGGTCGTCAGCCTCATCGATTGCATTGTGCAGACACTAGAAAGAGAGCCAGGCACGTGCTATGTATGGCTACGTAGTACCATCTCGTCCAGTTCATTGGCATGATTGTGTTTCATGCCTTACACATACGAGAGCGTAACAGAGTCACATCTGCAGAGCATCCTGAACAAGCGTCGCGCAACATACTCGAAGTTCCGGACCGGTTGCTCGAAGGCGCTAGATCATCCACAAACTTCGTATAGTAAGGTGCGAAGAGAACGTCTCCAAGAAGTCCCCAGGTGAGTTACTTTCTGATGCATCCTCCCGGTCATCCGAACTGAATACTGCGGACATCACTTAGGCTCTATTCCGCCGGATGTGTGGGAGCCAGCGGGGACGAGAGCAAGAGGAAAGAGGCCTCCGCGCCGACATGCCCACGCGAGAAGTCGAAGCGCACGCTGGATCGAACACGCCTTCGACGACTTCGCCATGCTGCAACTGACGGGGTTCATGGGAATCGAAACGCGGTTCATGCCATCAAGATGCGAAGATTTTGTCACCTGTACAGAGCCACTTTATGCCGACTTGCTGCCGTGTAGCAGGCCCAGCGCGCAGCCAACTCGTCAACAGCTGAAGCCCAAAGTCACCATGTCCGGGCGTGATGACGTCGTCGGCATAGTGCAGGTGCGTGTAGTGCATCGTGTTCCTTCCTCAGTCTCGCTAACTAGATGGATGGATAGTTCTTGATAGGCGTTTCCGCGTGTGGCCCACGCGCAAGCTCATGGGCATGACACCAGCCGCGACGTCGAACGGTACGTGGAGCTACACTGGATAGGCTCTGCAGCATAAAGGACCCGACGCAGTCGACGTGTTACGTATGTTCGTCCAATAGCGGCGGGTTCTACGAGAACTAAGCTCGTCGTGGTCAGTTGTTCTCCCGTACGCTCTCTCGGAACTTCGAGCCACCGAACGAGCTTGGTTCAGTACTCGCAGGGAGTGCAATGCGCCCACGTCGCGTCACGCTGTGTGATCTCCAAGTCGCACTCGTACCGCAGGACGGCCCCGAGCTGGTCTGCAAGGCACTACGGATGTCCTCTCGAGCTGCACTTTCACAGTTCCATCGCATCCGCCAGCTTGAGACCGGGTCTAGGTGCGTAGTGTGGTCGTATCTCCATCTATTTCGCGGGACAAGCTGACGCCCCCTCTCGCCGCAGAATGTCACAATCAGCAGCCTGCGCGAGCCGTGAGACCAGATGTGCTATCTCGACGGGCGGCTCCGTCTAGTCCAAGCAAGCCTCCAGCCATTCACGCAATCGACATCCGATGATCAGACCCAAGCCCAAGGGCACTAAGTTAGGCTCGATGCTGCCCGTGTGGTGCATTCCACTGTCTAGCGTGCCATCCAGCGGTCACCGGAAGCCTCAAACTCGATAGTGTGCGTATTATACGGGCTGTATGGTTGCCGGAAGCGTCGATGACGCGCGCTGATTCATCTCCGCGACGCAACGCAGAACTCGCACTGCGCCGTTGGGACGCCCGGCGCCAGGCACCTGGTGGCTGGACGCCGGGAAGGTCATCGTGGCGAACCTGTCGCCTCTGCGTCCGTGGCCGCGTGCACTGGACACACAGCACCCGTTCGAGAACGTCATCGTGGCGTGCTCGGACGAGACAGAGCCCACACTCTGCGCACTCACGTCGGGGAGCGTTGAGTGGCCTTGAACCTGACGGCATCGCCCTACAAGGCTCATTCCACACCGAGTCCCACAGCGCCAGCGCCGCAAAGGGGATAGCTGCGATACCGAGAATATCCGACCGCCGTTTGTGGCCCTCCACTTTCCCTGCGCGGATGTCTCGGGAGCAAGAACGCCACCGCGGGGTGGCATCGGGACGGGATCGCGCTGGTGGGGCTGAACGCAGAGCCGTGCCGTAAGCTGCTGCTGGCCAGTAGCCACGCCCCTCCTGTGCGTCCGGTGATAGCTCTAAGTTCAATTCAATCTCGCGAGGGTTATCAATAACTCTGAATCGCTTTATCAGATTCTCGTAACGCCTGCGAGGGGCCCACGCGCGCGCGCACGCGCGCGAGGCGCCGCTGACGTTCTCCCGTGCAGGGCGTATGGGCAGGGCGATCATCTGGGCGCCCTGTGTACGTCGTGCGCCCTCCTCGCCTGGCTGCCCAACAGCATCCGACTTTCACGGGGCCGGGCCCAGGAAGCGCACCGGCTAGCTCGTGGTCTTTGGTAAGTAAGGCGCGCCCCACGGTGGCTGCGATGCCGAGCATTTGTGCGGTACGCAAGCAAGTAGTATGTAAGAGTCTGTTCGTCATCTCCAGATGGGTACGCGCAGGGATGCTGACTGATACCGCCTTATACGGTGGAGCGTGCAGTCAAGTTCAATCGGCGCGAGCTCGTCTTCGAGCCCGCGCTGTGCGCTGCGCCGGCGCAGCCCACAGTGCCCGGACCCCGGATTGTGGCCGTCGTCGGAGTGACGCAGCGCCGCTGTGTTCGTGCAGGGCTATCTCCGCCGCAGCTGACGGGGGTTGGCCCGCCCCGGCGCGTGGAAGGACGAAGGATGCGCTAGGGCGACATGCCAAGCGCGCACTCACGCCAGTGCACGCTGGACGAGTGGCCACGCCGGCGGGCTGTTATGTACGTCTGCTTCCATGTTACGTCTGCCGTGCTTCCAGAGCCAAGACCGAAGTGAATTGAATTCGAGGGGTGATCACCGGGACGCACGAATCACGACCCGCGCCGCTGGCGTAGTGCGCAGTGCCACAGCAGGAACGACGGTAGGTGTTTCTATGCAGATCCCGTGCCTCGGACGACCGCTTCGAGGTGCTACAGCAAGCGGGCGGAGAGACCCTGTTTCTTCCGCTCTTCGTGCGTCGTAGTAAGTACCTGCCAGTGTGCCGTGCGTGCCACCGCCGCCGACGCAGCGCCTCCAGCTGAAGAGCTGAACAACCAACTTGAGTCTTCGTGGGCACGGGCCCAGCGCGGGCGTTTGTGTTGTTCGCAGAAGGGATCCGCGTTCGGACGGGTGAGATCCGACGAAGATTGGCTGCCCTTCCTTCAGCACTCGCGTCGTCGGCTGCGCACCTAGTCCAGCGCCTGGCGCATGCCGCGCTACGTGCCGCCGAAGCCCTTTCATCTCGCACACTGCGTACGCAATCCGCCTGTTTGGCTAACACTGCGGACAACCCGGATTGTGCGAGGCGCTTACATGGGCCTAACATTGCAAGAGCGTGTATATTAGTAAGCCACTAAGTGAAAATCCCTAACATGGGAAGTACATGCCTAGAACATGACACGATTTCGGAACATAGGAAGAACATAGCACTTACATTCCCGATTTTGGGAACATTCGAAATGTTAGCCCGAACAAAGGAATACCATTCCCTATGTTACGAGCTCCGACTTGGAGCCGTAAAAATATACACGCCCTTACAATGTAAGTACCATGTGAGCGCTTCGCACAACGTGGTTCGTCCGCAGTGTAACCCATTCTCGTCGACACGTCGTGGTCGATGGCGTCGCCCGGCTATCGGCGGGCAGGCGCAGGGCCCATGCGGTGTGCTGCTGCCAGTGGGCACGGTAGTGCGCTACGTCTTTTGGGGTGGCGAGCTTGCACCGACTGGCCTCTAGACCGGATGACTGGGGCCGCGGGCTACGCGAAGCTAACTCCGTGTGATTTTCCCGCTGCAGGACCTGTGGGAAGAAATGCCACGGGGGGCAATTGTCCACACCAGGAAGACTCCCTACCGCACTGGGCTCGGGCGCCCGAGCGGTGTGACAGGGAGTGATACGCTTACGTCGAGGGAATAATGCGACATCTCGCGGGATCTCGCGGACCTGGGCGCGTAGGTCAGGGTCCGCCGATTGTCGGGTCACGGTCTGCCCACCGGTGCGGTACGTGTGTGCAGTCCGCCCGAGTTCGCTTCAAAGGCTCGCAAGAACATACGCGCTCTGTCTGATCTCCACCCGCCCGCTCGCCCGCAATCAGCCCCGCTGCCCGCGCGCTGCCCCGCTGGCCCCGCTGGCCCCGCTGCCCATTTTGCGTCCGCGCCCCAGCGATCGCAGCCATCAGCGTCCGTGCACGCCCCCGCCCAACTCCGACTCCGACGATGTACACCATCCCACGTCCTGCGGCGCGCCCAGCGTACGGCGTGCTCGACGCAGCTTCGCCCCGCACTCATGATCGTCGGCGAGACGACTCGACCAGCACCCACGCAAGTGTGGCCGCCCGGTCCTGGCCGCCGCCTCCGACATCCCAGAACCGCGCTTACGGCATTCCGTACGCATCCCACGGTAGCGGCGCGGACAGAGCCTACAGGTGCGTCGCGAAGCACGCTCGCTGCGCTGCGGAGTGCACGACCGCTCACCCGCCCGATGCGGCATCCAGCTCGCCCTTCGCAGGCGGCGACGCAGCCCACGCAGTGATGCCTGTGACGACCTGCGCGGTGAACCCCAGCCCACGCGTACGTGATCGCCTCCATCCGATAGGCTGCGTCGTGCACGTCTAATGAAATCGATCCGCCGTCTTATCAGGGCACATATGGACACCAGCAGGCAGCGCTGCCGCCGGTCGTAGTGCAGACCCACGCCTACGCCGCGCCGCGTGGCGCTCACCCCCAGCTCGACGCCACCGCCGCCAACGTCAAGCAGGAAGTCAAGGAGGAGGACATGGACTGGCGTGGGTCACCCAGTGCGCAGGACCCCTTCAGCGCGCCACCGGGTCGCGCGCATTTCTCAGACAACGATCACTTTCCGAGCGGCTATGACTCCTCGCGCACGGACGACGCGGACTATGGCCCGTATGTCAAGGCGGAACCTGCATACGAGGCCCATCCGTCCGTCGGCTTTGCATCTCAATACACTGGCAGCAGCTCTTCCGCTGAAGACGCGCTCGCTCACGAGTACGGTCAGGGCGACTCAGCTGTCGGGTTCATGGTCAGTCCCCTCGTACGCACGTCTTAGGTACCACCCCGGCTGACCCCCGCCAGCCCGCGCCCTACATCGCCGAGGACGGCTCGTACGCCAGGCCGCAGCCGTGGCCCTACGCGTACTACACCCCGCCCCCGCAGTCCCCGACGACGACCTGTACGAGCGCGCCCACTACGCCGCCCGGCTCCCCACGCCGATCCAGAACAACCGGTCGTACACGCTCGAGAACGCCATGACCCCCGTTGCCCCCGCCGCCGAGCCGCCGCACCCGCACCCGCCCACGCCCACCGTCCCATCGCACAGGAGCCGCCCCGTCATGGACTACCTCCCCCACCCTCAGACGTCGCAGCCCACCCCCCGCCGCCCGCAAACGTCCGGAAGCCCGCTGCCAACCCCGGGCCGTCGGCAGCGAGCGCTGCACCTCAGGCGGGAGCCTCGACGCCGCAGGCCCCGAGCTCGCACGGGCAGCCGATCCGGCGCGGGCGCGGACGCCCCAGGAAACATCCCCTGCCCACCCGCACCTCCCCGCCGCCGCCCGTGAACTACCCCTACCCGCCGCGCGACGCGCCGGTGCAGCCGCCGCCCGGCCCCGCCGCCTCGGGCGCCGCGTACGACGTCCGCCCGCAGCGGCGCTGGATGGACGCGCTGCCCGAGCCCGCCGGCACGTCCGCGGACGCACAGCCGCCGCCGCAGCAGCAGCCGCAGGTGTCGCTGGACGAGATCCCCTTCCCGGAGGGCGCGGAGCACCCGGGGCAGCAGATGTTCAAGCTCACGTCGCCCGGCACCGCGAAGGAGCCCGTGAAGAAGAAGCCGATCATGGCGTGCCTGTTCTGCCGCGAGCGCAAGATCGCGTGCGGGCCCCCGACACTGGGCTCCTCGGAACATCGGTGCAAGTGCGTGTTCCCTCCGCCGTGTCCTAGTCTGTCTGCCATGATTGCGCGGTGCTGATGCCGGGATGTGTGCTTGTCTCCCGCAGCCAGTGCGCGCGCCGCGACCTCCTGTGCGAGTACCCGAAGGAGTCCCGCAGGGGCATGCACAAGCGCTTCCCGCGCGCGGCCAGGGCGCGGGAGCAGGGCGAGGGCGCGGAGGCGGATGCCAGTGCGTCCGACCCCGGCGCGATGAACGTGCAGATGGCCGAGCCGGAGCCGTCCGCAGGTCAGTCTGCGCCCGGTAGCCAGGGCGCGCGCCGACGCGCGGGGAAGGAGCGGGAGCGCTCGGACTCGAGTGTGGGCCCGCGGAAGGCGGGTGCGCGCAGGGCGGGCTCCTCCGTGATGGAGACGTCCGCGCCCTAGGATCCCCCCGCGGTGCCCACTACTGGTCTCGCTGGTCGCGGTGGCCACCGGGCTTCGTATGCTCAGTGGCATGTACAGGTACATGCGTGCGCGTGCGGAATGCGTCTCATGCTTTAGTGCTCTGCGTTTGTAGAAATATTGCTTTCGGTGTATACGTCGCTTGTTTTGTATTGCTGCTGTCGTCGCTCTCCCTCGCTATCGTCGATGTTACTCTCTACTAGGTCTGCTCAGGCTGCGGGTGCTACAATACCCTGCTGTGTACATATGTACAGGCGTGACAATATCCACGAGCGTCATGCCTACGTCTACCACTACAGGTCGTCGAGCCCGTGTGCGGACCAAGTGCCGAGCGCCGCCCGTGAGAGAAGAGCCTTGTACGCCTTCTGTTCCTGTGCGCCGTGCTGCCTGGACGACGCACTGCGGCTGCGCCAGGTCAGCCCGAAGCATCCTGACAATCACAGGACCCCAACTAACCTAGATGTGCTGCGCCTTCCACCATACCCGATCCCCTCCCACTTCGCCTTCGACGCTGGGAAATCGGCGATGTACTCTCTGATTCTCGCCAGAGCAGCGTCCTGATCATTTCCCCACGGCGGCGGGCGATGTCGAGCAGCTGGTCGATGTCGCGCACGTCGTCCCACTGCTTCGGGCGCATGTAGGGCTTCGGCGAGCCGCGGTGGTCCGTCCGCGCCTGCAGCTTCATCCACAGCAGGAGCATGAACGGCATCGCGGGCAGCCCGCCGAGCGTCTCGATGTACTTCGTGGGCACGTCGGGTATGTTCATGATGCCCGGCACGAGGAGGTCCACCTTGCACCGCGCGGCGTAGCGCGAGTATGCGGACCCGAGGCGGTACCAGAGCACCCTGTACGTCGCGTAGGGGTCCTTCGACGCCACGAGGTAGAACTGCGGGTCGGCCGCCACGAGGATGCGCTTCAGCTCCTCCTGCTGGTGCGCCGTCGTGAGGACGTCCTGCGTAGACAGAGTCGGCGTGCGCGGGCATGGAACGGCGTGCGGCACGACGTACGTTTGCGGGGCGCGTCGTGCCGTAGAGCCCGCACGCCACGCCGCCGGTGAGGCAGCACGCGAGGCCGTACCGCGCGAAGATGCGCTCCGCCTTCTTCGCGATGTCGTGCAGCTCCGCGGTCGTCACCATAGCTCACGCACAGTATCGGACGGTCGCGGCACAAGCACAGGCAGACCGGCTAAGCTTCACCCGCTAGTGGGAGGGCGAAGGCCCATCACTACTGGTAGCGACTTTTTACCTTGTGCGTCGTCCTTCTGCCTTATCTCGCCCTATCCGACGTACCAGACGAAGGACGCAACGTGTAGCGAAATTTCGCCTTTGCGATGTGGAAGCCCGCGTTCATGAATTCTTCATGGACATTGGTTTGCCTACCTCGGCTGAGTGGAGGTGTCTTGGACGTCAACGCCTCGATAGTACTAGTATCCGCGACGTAAGATCCAGGCGCTCGCTCGCAGTGCTATCTTCATATCCTTTCCAGACATCCGAGTCGCACTTCACAGGGTCCAGGATGAGAAGGGCTTCCCATTGATGACAGGGAGCCTCAGCACCCGGTCCTTGGTCTGCGCTGTCACTTCGGAGGTAATCGGGGGAAGAGTCCTAGATAATGGCATGTCACTCACCTAACTTTGTAGCTTCGCGGGCGGCGAGATCTGTCGCGTCTCGTTCTGGGTCTACGTAGGTGTAACCCACCGGTAGGTCTCCGGGAAGTGATTGCCCCATTCGTCTATAGTATGTTCCCAAACCCAAGACTGGACTAGACCGATGTAAGCTAGGCTGTTACGGGGAGGCATGTATCGAAAGCATGAAAACGAGGGTATAACTCTATCGTCTGGTATCCTCCGAAGTCCAAGATAGCTACGTTATCTACGAAGGAGGTCAGCGCACGGCCCAGGTCAAAATCAAGGGTACACACCAGACAAATCAAGATGTGGAGGAAGGTACCGTGGCGACCTCACTTCAGAGCGCCGACCACCCTCCAGTTCGTTTCCGAGTCCGGGAAAACGTTAGCAAACTCGGTCATTCTACCCAGCGCCGCGAAGACAGCTGTGAGCGGCAGCCACTCCAGTAGCGCCTTCGTGCTCAGATCCCCGCCGCGACCTCGTATGACAGCCAAGAGTTCGCGGATGTCCTTGACGTCTTCGTCATGCTGCTTAGTCTTCATGTACGATTGGACAGACACGCGTCGGTCAGACCAGGTCTGGAGCTTCATGAACATGAGAACGGGGAGGGGCATCACGGGCAGACCGCGGAGCGTCTCGATGCGGTCCTTGGGAACCTCGGGGATGTTGAGCATGCCGGGGACGAGGACGTGGACTTCGCAGCCACGCTTGCGCTCCCCGGACTGGTGTGGAAGCTTGTAGCAGAGGGCCTTGTGCTTCGCGCGAGGATCCTTGGGCGTGATGAGGTAGAAGTCGGGGTCGGTTTCGGTCGCCATCTCCTTCAGCTGCTCCTGCTTGTGCGCCTCCGACGCCACGACCACGACGAGATCCTACAGCGTCCGGCCGGGTCAATTAGCATCTCGAGTCCTGACAAAGAAGGCAGATGGGCGCACGTAGGGGCGTCTCGGTACGCTCTGCAGGGCACATGCCAGGTCGCCCGTGAGACAGCACGCAAGGTCATGCTGTGCGAATATGTCCACGACCTTCTTTGCTAGGCTGCACAGTTCGTCGACGGAAACTGGCCGTGCTACTTTCGTGGCCTTGTCGGACATGACTCGCCCAGCGAGTTCCGAGTGGGAGTAGAGGTGCAGGAGCAATACTCGCTCCCGGTCTTCATATACGTCGCGGTGGCTACTTGCATAGCTTGGTCTCGGATCCTCGGCCACACGGCGTCATCGTTGGGTCGGTTCGGTTTGATTCGATCATTCTGATCGGCACGGTTTGGCTTGCTACAACCAGATCTCTACGTGTCGATCACGCTTTCCTCCTTCTCTATCTACGTGCATACTTGCTTATTCTCTTCAGAGTCTATGGATATTCACACTCGAGTTACGGACGCACAGTTCACAGAAATATCAATCGCGACGCTGCCCTACGGATGGTCCTACGACGGTACGCCTCGCTGGCAGGCGCGGCTGTGCATCAGATAGCAGCGCGCATACCTCGAATGAGATATGAACCAGAAGTCGATATAGAGAGTGCTTTGGATGGTTAGGCTGAGCTCAATTGACAGCGAGCTTCCGCAGGGGAACTGAGGTGAGTTCAATCTTCTTCCGCGATTGAACTTGTCCTCAATGATCGAAGGCATCTCGATAGTACCGGCCTCGCTGGCAGAACTTCCACAAAGGTTGGTATGTAACCGGGGCCTTGAATGCAACTGCCATCGTTCGCTGCTGAACCCTGCCGGCCCAGAAAATCGTCTCAGCCCTGTACCTCGACTGCTTTCCCAGTCGCACGGCAGCTTTTCCGTACGCAATCTCGCTCCTTGACGAACTGTCATGCGTCATGTCCGCTCAATGTCCAACGCACGCTTATGTGAGTCTACGCTCGCGCACAGTATCGCAGTGATTTCGAGTGCATATGCCGGCAGTAACTGCGTATTCGGCCTTCATCTCCGGGTAGCGCTGGTGTTTCAATGTCCTCCGGAGTACCTGGAAAAACGAATTAGTTCAGCTTCCGGATCTAGAACACTCTTGTGAAGTTCAACGCCATCAGTGGCGTTGCCAACTCTCGCGCTACTGTGTGAATTTCGCGCCAGAGAATGTTTTTAGGTAGGTGAGTCAATTGTCTACTGCTGCTGGCCGCTCTACGTTGACTGTTCTTGGTTTCACCATGACGGCTGCCCTGCACTATGATAGCACGCATGCTTCCTGGGTGATTGCAGTCTTGTCTCGAGACAAGTACGGTTATGCTTGTGCCGCAATTGGTAGGGCCTATGCGACTATGACGGGATGAAGCTTGACGACGGGCTCGTGCTGCCAGTGAAGGCATGCTTCACCCTTGAACGCCACCAAGACGTGAAAGTTGGGATTGTTGCGCCTCAACGCTACTCCATTGTACCGACAGATCGACAACTATTGGTCGCCCGTACTCTAGTGCCACGGGAAGGCACCTTCCGCCTTCGCAAAGCGCAGATCGTCCAGATTAGAAGAACGTTCTCATCCTGCGTCCAGGGCATTGGAACCTTCCGTGCATTCCCCGCTTATCTGCTGCTGCTTATTCAAGCCCAATCCTTATGTGCTTGTTTCAAGATGGCTGGGTGTGGCTGGGTGGTCCATTCACTCTGCCCATCGACTTGCTTCGTCGCATTCTTCTTTCATGCGTGAATGACACGATGCTTTGTCCTGGTCTAAGGACCGGTGGGCTCGGATCTGCCTTACATGATGTTTTCCAGTTCTACACATTACCAGAACAGGCACAGACTAGCTGAACCTCGGATGTCAACAGTAAAGACGGCGTTGAACCCGACCTAGACAACTGTATGTGCCATTTATACCAATCAAGCCTCTGTCCACGCGTCAAGCTGAAGACCCGACCTTTTCCCGATTCCGGCCGCTCTTTCTTCGGATAACACTCGACTTTAAACGCGTCGAACTTCAATGAAGGTGAGTTTTAGCCATCGTCGTACGAAGTGATCTTCAATTAGCGTTGCCTAGGTCGTTGAATCAGCGAGGTTAATCCCAGCGATCCTGACTGCTGGACTGGTCGTACCATCGACATAGTTCAGACACGCATTCGCGCGAAGATCGAACAGGTACAAGATGGCGGCTACCAGGTCACGTTGGCGTTTGTACACGTCCAATCGCCTCGCTGGCGTTGTTGTCTCCGTCATACTACTCACACTGGCTGGCGCGGTCGTGGTAACAGGAGCAACTCTCCATTCTTACCGCCTACGTGAACGCCCCGTTTCCTCGGTAGGACACCTTCTTCCTGCGACTCTACATGAAGGCTTCCACTGTATACAACGGCAGGTCGTAGCCGCTGGTCCGGGGGCTGTGTCTAAGCCCGCACTGAGTGCAAGTGCTCAGAGAAGCTGCGGGTCTCTATCTGCCGCCGGCGTTCCGTATAACTTGTTTCCGAAGGTCACTTGCCCTCGGAAGACCCTGTAACTCTTGCATCACTACTGTAGGTTGGCGTTGTTTACTCTGCGTGAAATAACATGCAGGGGCACGCGCCAGTACTGGAACGAGTTTCAGTGTCGACTCGCAGCAAAACGCAATGCAGCAAGTTACTCCGTAAGCACTTCATAGCTGAGTTGCCTTTCTCCCAACCGTCTGACCAGTGCGAAGTCGCAGGCAATGCAAATGTGCCTGGTCCACGAGATCGAGGCGAAAGGTGCTTCTCGTGGCAATGTCAATCCGGGGAAATGTGGGGTGATCATGAGGCATTCGTTTCCTGGATGTTTGGACCACAGTGTATCACCTGTCCACTGAATCTGACCGTCTCAGTCGTTATTCTGAGGACGTCCTGCCAATATAAATCCATGCACTTCCTGGACGGGCGGGCTGGAGCTTTCACGTTCTCATTGAAAAAATCCTCCTCTTGTTCACGACGAGCGCAAAGCCAGCATGGCGGTCGGCGCAACGGTATCTGCGGAAGCGACTACAGGCGTTGCGCACCTTCTCAACCCGAACAGGAAGTGGTACAACAATCGGCGGTGCGTGCTCTTTCATTTCGGCGTCTCCCCTTCTACCGCCGGTGCTCATCCACTTCCCGTAGACTCATTACTCTGCATGCGTGGATCGTTCTCTTGTACGTCAAATACAGCTATCCGGCTACGTTCTATCGTAACACAAACATTTTTCATAGCATCATCATCTCTTCTGCCAATGGATTCGACGGCAGTCTCATGAATAACTTTCAATCGCTGTGGCAATGGGAAGGCTACTTCAACAACCCGTCTGGGTCTCTCCTGGGCGCTCTTAGTGCTATGCAGGTCACTTCATTTCTCTTGACTCGAGGAAGAGTGATTGAAGGGAAATACAGAATATAGGCTCGCTTGCCGCATATCCATTCGCTCCGTACTTGTCTGATGGGATTGGACGCCGTGCAACGATATTTGTTGGTTCAATTATTACTCTCATCGGAGTCGCCATCCAGTCTGCCGCGCAGAATATTGGCATGTTCATCGGAGGACGGTACGTCGATCTTGATGTCGAGCAGAACGATGACTCACGACAGTGACCAGTTTCCTCATCGGGTTCGGTGTTTGCTTCGCTGGTGTGCCAAATCGCTGTCGCTTGGGATGCAAACTCACGAGATAGGTATATAGCTAATGCCGCGCCGATGCTGGTCACCGAAATCTCATATCCCACCTACCGTGCGCCTCTCACGTCTGTGTACAACTCGCTTTGGTACTCCGGGAACGTGATGTACGTCCCATTTGCCAAAGCTATAGCGTACAGTGACGTCAATAACCCTGTCTCATAGCGCGTCGTGGACGACATATGGCACGGCTTACATCCCTAATGAATGGTCGTGGCGCATTCCGTCGATCATTCAGGGGATACCGTCAATTATTCAATTCTTCTTCGTTCTTCTGGCACCGGAGAGTCCTAGGTGGCTCATATCCAAGGGCAGAGAGGCAGAGGGCCTACAGGTCCTCGCTTACTACCATGCCGATGGTGACGATCAAGACCCGCTTGTGCAGTTCGAGTTCGAAGAGATCAGAGCCGCCATTGCGTTTGATCGTGAAGGTACGTCCACTGTCCCTATGAACTTATTATGTGCTTCAGCTCGATATTGCTTTAGTAAACAAGGACGTCGGCTGGCTCAGTCTCTTCAAGACTCCTGGAAACAGAAAGCGGCTTATCATTGCTGTCGCCATTGGATGGTTCTCCCAGTGGTCCGGTAATGGGCTTGTGTCATACTATCTCAATAAGGTATTCGACACTATCGGAATTACCAGTACCTCTACGCAACTGCTCATTACTGGGTGAGTATCAACACGCATTCTGCTACGTGGATACTGATTCGTGTGTAGCATCCTCGCTATCTGGAACCTCGTCATCTCAATCGGTGCCTCGTTCCTGGTCGACAGAGTCGGACGCCGACCCCTCTTCCTCTTGGCGACCGGGGGCAGTCTTGTATTCTTCATTCTGCAGACCATCTGCTCAGCGCAATACGCGCTCCACGAGCAGCCGGCTGCTGCGCACGCTGTCATCGCGTTCATATTCCTATACTACGGATTCTATGAGTGAGTTTCTTCTCCCATACGAGAAGCGCGCAACCATTGACATGCAATCCCACCAGTCTTGCCTACACGCCTCTAATTGTAACCTATACCGTCGAGATTATGCCGAACTCGCTCCGGGCGAAGGGCCTCACCATATACAGTGTCGGCGTTTCGCTCGCATTGATCTTCAACCAATATGTCAATCCAGTCGCCCTACAGAGGCTTGCCTGGAAGTACTACGTGCGTCTATCGGTCGTCATGTATAACCATTCACGGTCTCATTGTCGACTCATCCCAGATCTTCTACTGCTGTTGGATCGCCTTCGAGTTCGTGTTCATCTACTTCCTGCTCGTGGAAACCAAGAACCGCACCCTGGAAGAAACCGCGGCCTTGTTCGATAACAAAGATCTGGCCAAGGAAGTCGCCGAGGCTATCGAGGGGCCTTTGCACGAGGGAGACCACAAAGGGTCCGTGTCCGAGAAGGCATCAGAAACAGCAATAGAGGAAGTCATTGCCGCCTGAGGACTTGACAAGCGTGGAGAATTGCTGCTCGTATCTAACGGGCTGCCAGAGCGAGTGAAAACGAGTCGTCCTTGCGCACGTGCGCTGCTAGCGTTCATGTAACTTCTCCATAAATGTAGTAGCATGGAGGGATGTGCGCGTCGTACGGAATCGGGTGAGCCACGAGGACAATGCGAGCAAGGTTTCTTCTCACCCTCAACAGCAGGTACACGAGGCTTTATCTCAATGACCCATTGGTGTGCTTCGAAGCGGCTGCTGAGCGGGTATTGTGGACTGAGCTACTATCGTCCCCCTTTGTAGTTTCGTACATTCGTACACCCTTGCTCCATCGACGCTGTACACATAACACGGCTAGCAGCAAACGCGATGGCTCCCCCTCCGACGTATGAAGAAATCTGCGATATCGCCAGTAAGGCTGTCACCATATTCAAAGATCAGGGCTATGAGTGCTGCCTGTTCGGAAGCACAGCCTGTGCACTGTTTGGCACGACGAGATGTCCCAACGTACGCGCAGATTCACTTCCTATGACTCGATGTTGTTTGATCACAGTCATGATCATAGGATGTGGATCTCGTTGTTCTCGCGCCTGATGAGAACACCGAATACTTGAAGCAGCTCCTGGTAGATAATGACGATGATGGACGGTTCTTCCTCGTACCCTCGAGAAATCGTCGCGCAAATTACGAGGTGCTATGGTACCAGCTACCATCCACCCGCCGCGGTGCGGAGCGTCAGTGCAAGGTAGACATCCTGATCCCAGGCGATCTGAACATCCCGGACATCCCTCAAGGACAGGTCAAGCGCAAAAACTACCTTCCCGTAATGCCACTGCTCCCCCTGTTGCTGTTGAAGCTGCAGGGATGGACGGATCATCGCGACTCCAACCGGCGGGACTTCCGGGAGAAGCAACATGTCGATGTCGAGGACATTGACGAGCTCCTGTCGATTGCCTGCGGTACACGCACACATGTCAGCAGCAACAGCCTCAGCTGGTTGCCCGCGGACTTCGTCCAGGACGCCCAGGGGCGTATCTACGAATACGTGGACGAGTTCCCGCACTCAGCCTTGGAATGGCAGACTCTCGGTTTCGAATCATACTAAGTCTGGATTCATCGCCGACTCCAGGTGCGAGTAGAGTGCTCTGTCGAGAGACATCCCTGCTGATAATCTCGTCCTTTAGCGTGATCCGAGTCGGCTCGCTATATACAGGGTCGTAGAGCATCGCAAGATAGATGTTGATGTGGTCCAACTTGAAATCCCCCGATTGTCTTGAATATGCGCTGTGATCATTAGCACTATGTTCCACGCTGTTGTCATAGCTTCTGAAGACATTACGCTCAGCTGTACTGAGTTGCAATACTAGTACACTTGAACACGTACCGGGGCGGTTTCGCCCTGAAGTAACTGTATCGACTTGTGCTATGATGACATAAGCCGACTGTCAATTAGGTTCAGCCACCTGGATTGACAACGTGAACTGAACGTGAACGTTTGAACTCTAACGCACTCAGACAAGGCTCTAGCGAGTGGTACCACAGCGACCACGTAGCCATTACTACTAACGTCGCCAACAGTTCTTAACGAGTAGAAGCTCGAAAGATGAAGTCCCGCCCGCCAACATACCCAGAAATCTGCGCCGTTTCCCGCGAGGCAGTATCAATATACACGAGACATGGATATTCATGTTGCCTCTTCGGAAGCACCGCATGCGCGTTGTATGGAACAACCAGAACACCGAACGTAAGCTCATGCTGCCTCCGTTGTGCGTGACTGAGGTGCTCCACGTCGATCGTAGGACGTGGATCTCGTCGTGTTCGTAGACGAACTAGATACAGAACGCCTGAAGAGGCTGCTGCCCCAGGCGAACTCATCATTCTATCTCGTCGACGCCAAGGACCCCGCAGCTACATACAAGGTCCTCTGGTACAAACTACCTCGCATCAGAGGCGAGGCCGAGCGTCGCTGCAAGGTCGACATCCTCATCCCGGGTCTCGTCACGACCCTGAATATCCCACCTGTCCCTCCAGCCTACATCGAAAGTCGGGATGGCATCCCCGTCTTACCAATTCTGCCTTTGCTCCTGTTGAAACTACAGGGCTGGGACGACCATCGGAATCATACCGAAGGGTACATGCGTGCGAAACAGGGATCGGACGTCAAGGACATCCGAGAGCTTCTGGATATCGCTCGTCGTGTGGGCGCAGAGCTCAGGAACGAGAACGTGCAATGGTTGCCTTACGAGCACATACGGAAGGCCCAGGACCGCCTCTTTGAATATACTAGGCGCTTTCCTAAGACGGGGCCGTTTTGGGAGAGCATGGGCTTCGCTTGCTACACAGCGCTGCAAGGTTCTTGACGAGGTACGAGTCTCACGACAGTTTGTGCGCTGTGGCATATCAAGCTCATTGTTCAGCACAGCGGTAGGGTGAAGTTTGCATCGGACATTGTCGTGTATGACAGTGTCGTGGGATTTGGATCAATGTATTCCATGAGTGCTGTACGTGGCATGCAGGCTTTTATGCTTCAGAGACGCTCGAAGCCACAAGAACTCACTAGATGGGACTACAAGAGTATGTGGCCCGGCGTAACGCTTGTCAGTTCTTTATTGATGTCGCAGAACTTGAAGCGACGATTCGACGACAATACGGGCTAACACGGGTCGCTTTCAGGTCTTGACGCGGCTACACAGCAAAGTCAATTCGTCACCTCAAGTTCGATGATGCTGTTCAATCGATCCTAGTAGCCTGTGCCTCGCAGTTATCGTTCGATGGATCTCATCGCCTCTGGGTAACATACATGAAGACAAATCCGAAGACGACATCAGTACCATCGAACTCCCGCGAGTCGAAGATGAAAGTGGACCCGGTTGAGCCTGTGACGTGGCGTCAGGAGACGTAGCATCCTCTGCTGATGCATGCTCCTTAACTACAAGTTCTTTGTGAAGGCAGCTCACTACGAGCGAAGCTCTGGATCATGCCAGTGCCTCCGGATGTCACCAATGTGACCGATTCGGCTCTAGAACATCTGTCCGTTGTATTCTGCTCAGGCTACCCCACCATGTGCGTGGCGAAGTCGATGAATAGTGCGATGCATGTCTAGGACGCGGTAGCGCTGTCCGCTATCCACGGTGCTCATAGTGGATCCTCAGGCTGTTCTGTTTGTCGGTCAGTCCTTACAGTACTGGTCATATCACTTATCAGACGTGGAGTCGTCATTGTTAGCTCGTAATCCCATGCTGGCAGTGATTATGCCCTATGTGTGCCCGATCTCCGTTCATTCTGGCAAGACCGGGGCTAATCATGTATAGTGACACATAGCATCCGGTTTGCGGATTACACACAACCATGAATACCTTTACACATTGAGTGGTCTCTTCAGCCCGGCGGCGTCCCACCTTCTCAACAACTCCTGTCGAGTGAAGTCGACTTTCTGCTCCCAGGCCTCGACTTCGTACGCGTAGCATATTTCAGCGATTTGGCGGTCATTTGGATCGGTTATGCGCGACAGTTGGTGAACACTGATCAATTGGGAACCGAAGCCCGTTGTGCCTGTACAAAGACTGATGAGCATCCGGGGTTACGATACTAGGTACAGAAGGAGGGTTCACTTGGTTTCCAGATTGCTGCAATGTGAGACGCGGTCTCCCACAGTTCTTTACAAGGGAGCTCGACTTCTCTAAGTGCCAGCTTGCCGAATTCGAATGTTGCCGCGCTGTCTACAACGTCCGCATCAACCACCGGGCAATGGTGGTTCATCACAGCGGCCTCAAAGTCGATGATACCGGCACTTCCGTCGCTCTTCTTGCGAATGTGGCCTGGCTTCAAGTCATTGTGTCGTACGCCTCTTCTATGAAATTCGAGAACGGCAGACATCAAGTAAATCCTGTCATAGACAACGCCTTCCAAATGAGATCTATCTCGCGGACTATCAAGGCATGGTTCAACGCACCTGAATGCCTCGTCCTCGTGTGCCGACTTGTTGCGAGTCAGAGGTTCCCCGAAATATTCAAGAACTAAACAGGTAGCTAGCTCGCCGCCTAGTTCTCCCTCAAATAGTCCATAGCAACGGGGTATAATATCCCCTTGAAGTTCTTCCAGTGCGGCGTAGACTTGCTTCTCATGATGCAGTGTCGATCGCTGTCGCTTGCCACCGTGAATCACTTTGCAGATGACGGTCCTACGATTGATGCTTCCCTCATTGTCACGGGCTGTATCTTGCATGAGGACACGACAGACCGTGCGTGTACGCTCGCCTGTTACCCAGTGGACCAACTGCACGCCAGTGGGTACATTGGTTGAATATGGAAGTGCTGAGACCTCGAGAGTACAGGCGTCGGGGTCATCGACTTTCGTGAGCGTATTGAAGTCGGAAATGGAGGGGATGAAACGTGAGCATGGGCACGGGGCCGCTTCTCTGACACCAAGGGCATGGCTGAAAGGCTCAGAGTCAACTCAGGCTCGTCTGAACCACTGGCAGAGAGGACACGCGACATACAACGACTGATGGGAGCCGACGGCAAGTCGTATTGATGCACAGTGGCCATGTGGCCTACGATCATCCAATAGAGACATTCAGAGTCCAGATTATGTACATAGTAGCTATCTCGCCAGCTATTCTGTGCAGCGATCCGAGGCTCGACGGCAAAAACGGCAAAACTTGACAGTGACAGCGAGCACCAGCTGCAATCGCTTGATCAGCACTGGTGGTTAACTGGCATGCACAAGTATTGTCGATAAATGGTGTTCCAGCAGCCTTGTGCTCCCATAAAACTGGGATATGGCTACATACTATCACTGAGCTCAGTTCCTATCTCCAGATGACAAACGAGACAGTCCAGGGTCAAATATAAGTGAGAGCACATCAGGAACCATACAGAAGCCAAAGTTCTTGCCATGACTTCAATCGTCACGGTTTCATTCGCCATTCAATTCTTGACGGATCGCACATACTTTGAAACCTGATTGCAGCTTATTGGTAAGATCGGTCAGCGACGCCGCCAATGAAGATGTGCCATGCGTACGAAGTTGAGTACGAGCAGAGAGCACCCTCTAATGGATGATTGACCACGCACGTAATTCTTAGTACCTACCAACATTGAAGCACCCGAGAGCAACCAAACACGACGCTCAGTTCCAGGTTATATCGCGACGTGAACCTAAGACACTGACCTTCATACTCATTTCACCCCCAGGATGAGTGATCCATCTGCTATCACCCATCGTCCACCAAGCAAGAGCTTCAAAAGTGCCAAAGCCGTCTATTCTAAACCCACGCGACACCGCAGATAGCGAGCGCGTACGCAGAGAGCACTGCCATCGCCACCGCGTCCGACGCGTACATCGTCTTCATCGACAATTCACTACCCGGTGGCGAGATTGGCCTGCGCGCAACACATCCACGTCAGCACACCGGGTCCCGAACCAGTTCGTATCGTACACTCACCAGTAGAAACAGTGCCAGCCCGTTCTTGTTGATCGCGTCAAGCAGCGCCGGCGCGCTCCCCTCGACCGGTGCCCATGCCTGTCGTCTTCTTGAGCATCACGGGATCGTGCTGCACCTTGAGCTTCGAGTACGGCGAGTAGTCGACTTGGAGAGGGGCGACGCGAAGAACGCGAGGTCGAGGCACATGTAGCCGAGGATGAAGCTCACGTTGTACGCCGCGATCCAGAGGATGTACTGCAGGTTCACCTGCGGAGACGGTGAGCGGGATACCGTGGCGTCAGACACGAGGTGCGCTTACCAATCTTCGGGAGACACCGTTGCCGATGCCGAGCAGCTTGCTCCCGCCGAGGAGGGCCCACCACAGGACGGCGTACGAGCACAGCTCGATCGCTGTCTTGTCGTTCTCGCGCCGCTCCACGGTTGAGTGCGTCTGGCGGGTCTCCGTGGGCCCGTGCTGTCATCGCTCTCGGAGTCGCTGTCGTGCGTGTGCGCAGACCGGCGAGGAGGGCGCTCTGCGAGTTCTTGCTGGCGCTTGCGGAAGTAGGACGGCGTGGGCGGGAGCAGCAGCGTCCCCGTTGAGAGCCCGAGCAAGTGAACGCAAGATACCCTGATTCGGAGTCAGCACGGTAGAGTATGTCCAGGAGACGCACCAGATAGGGAGACGATGCCCTCTTTGTTCTGCTGATTAGGCCGGTGCGCGGCGCGTTGAGAACATAGTCCGTTAGGCCGTGGCTCAAAACGAGTTGTTGCACTGGCTTTTGGTCAGTGAATGAAAGTTGCTAGCCCGTGCGGACGTACAGAGCGCGACTGAGACGCCTAGAAGCGAGATCGG
>NW_025955568.1:0-20433 GCF_022376445.1 Fomitopsis serialis
GCGCCCACGGGTTGCTCGACACAAGGGTCCGTGACGCAGCCACCAGAGCTGCCGTGATTCGGTACAGTGAAGAGTTCCAAATAGCAAGCAAGTTCGCGTCCTTCGTAGCTGTGGAACGAGAAGAGCCTGTCGACGCCGACGACGTCACCGTTGTCGGTGATTTCGATGCAGAGCTGGAGTGGGGCAAGGATTTGTTCGACGATCTGACCACGCCGATGAACGGAGCCTATGATAAAACAGGTGAGAATACAGCATGTCATATGCATCAAAAAAAGGGCACGGACTCATCCAGCATCGGGAGCAGTCTCCGACGTTGGGTGGAGACCCAGACGTCTCGCGCCAACCAACGAACCTAGTCGAACACGAGACATGGGCGTATCGCATGGAGAATATTCCATGTCAGCAGACCTTTCCAGGCAACGGACACGGCGTTTTTCTCAACCAGTATCGTTCAGCCCGAGCTATCATGTTCCCTCGTCACTACCGAGAGGTCCTGCACCTGCTATAAGCGGACTTGAATCGTATCAAGAGGAAGACCCTGACGACACTCCAGGTCAGGAAGAGTACGCTGCCAGAGGCCCCTCGATGGCCAGAACCGCAGCCCGAAGAGGTGCATGACGAATTAGACGATGTCGACTTTCTCAGAGAAATCATGAGACACCGGGACGCCTCGAAGGGGCCAGGTCCGTTCGATTCGGGGATAAACAAGATCTTGCAACACGCACGACGGTCGTCGATGCCAGCGCCTTCACTATCTGCTGAACATCGTCCACCGAATGTTATGCCCAACAACGACCCCATCACGGATATTGCGAGGCTCCAAAGGTTTGACGGCTCGTTCGAGCTCGACAACGCCTTATGCAGCATCATTTCCCCGGACAAGCTATCCCTGGACGGCTTGAGGGCGACCATTCCCATCTACATTCAGGCTCATCCCAGAGGTCCGCAGATGTGGGCGACAGTCCTAGCGATGGCGTACCTGCGAGCGAAGGTCGGGAACAAAGCAAATATCTGGGGAGGGCTCTGGCAGAAGGGGAAGAATTACGTGGATAAGTGCCTGCATGGAGGGACCGTCAACTTTGAACAACTTGTGACGGACGCTGGTCAAATAACATCGTAGCTATGTGCCATTATTAGCAGGAATATTACATACAATGACTGCACCATGATGCCTCAGTACGAACCTTGTAATTGGTAAGTTATCAGGCAAGTAATATGTTCACGCTACCACGTCCTGAGACCTAGGGACCAAGCCACGGTGGGAGCCGGCGGTATGACGGTCGTTATCGCGGAAAAATACTTACACTTACGCCTTAGTTATCGCGTAAGATTTGCTACTTAGTTGACACGTGACCCGTACACCTCGGACTTAGATTCGCTCCGTTTCGTACACTTGGTCTCTACAATAATGGATATTTCTGGCCTTGTTAACACTGTATATAGATTACAGTGAGTCACAGATCCGTTGTCTGCTCATGCTAGATCACTTGATTCTGCTTCGAGGGCTGGTGAATTGCCTAATGCGGAATCATTAGCCAATTGTGGCAACTCTGTCTGCGGGCCTTTATGCGCGCTGCTGTTCATTGCACGGCGAATCCGGAAGCCCACTAATAATTCTATAGAAGGGAGTCTGTAAACTTCCTCTCAGCATGTCATCCTCATGACCCTCATCATCGACGAGACGTATGGCCCGGGATGCTTCAGTAGAATCTCCGATGAGAGCCATAGTCATGAGCCTGTGGTTCTCACTATATCGAAGAGAACAGGTGATGCAACACATAAAGAAGGCGTATGAAATTTATGAAGAGACATTATACATGAAAGAGAATAAGGGGAAAACGCCTGGCGCAGCGGCCCTGGCAGGCGCGATGTTCATCCCGATTAGGCAAGTACCGCATCGGCGCGTTCGGACGGGCGCCAATCACACTAAGTTCTAAGTCGGGAAAGTAAGACTTGCCGGTAAGTATTTTTCCACGAAAACGTCACTCATACGGCGGGTTTATTGTTGTCGTAGGAGAGGGAAAAGCCTGAAGTACATATCAGCGCCAACTTATGTAACGTTTAACCTTCAAGCGATCACGATGCACACCGCGACGTCCCCCGTACTACACGAAGTATTGAATTAACTGACAGAGATCGACTCACATGAGCAGGTAAGCTTCACGATTTCAGCCGAGGCGTACAGAGGCAGCAAGATCCAGTGTACGCAGACGAACGGGCACCACGAGTCTGGTCCGCGACGAACCTCAGCCTCCTAATCAAGCTTCATATGGCGCCTGTCGCGACTCGCCACAGGCGCGTTCAAGTCACGGGCGTCTCATAGGCATTCATCTGCCTTCCACAATGTCGGCTTCACCCCTCCAACAACACAGACCACCGGCACCAGCACCAGCCGCCATGCGCTCAACGCCGTTGACAAGCAGCGTGCCCAGCTCGAAAGGCTCCTCAAAGACCCCAGCAAGCCAGCTTATGTACCGCCTCCGCCAAAGGAGAAGTCCATCCGGCCAGCGCGGGAGATGATGAAGAACGTGCAAGGGTCAAGTGCGGGAGCGGGCAGCGGAGAGTTCCACGTCTATAAGGCTAGCAGACGGCGAGAGTACGAGAGGTTGAAGATGATGGACGAGACGGCGGAGAAGGTGCGCCTGCCTTCGCCACACCATCCACTTGATATGCTTAACGATGTGTTTGCCAGGAAGCCGAGACGTTGGAATTTGAGCGCAAACAGAGAGAGCGAGAAGAGCAGGCGGAGGCGAAGACGGCTAAGAACCGGACAAAGAGGCAGAAGAAAAAGGAGCGCGCAAAGGGCAAGGGCGCGGAGAAGGACTCAGGAGTCGGTGCAGGGGGTTCCGCAGACGTTACAGACGTACCCTTGAAAAAGCGACGGCTCATCAGCGGGAAGGAGCTTATCTTCCGACGACCGGGCGAAGAGAGCGATGAGGATGAGGACGTCGGGCCCGTGCCTGCGCAGTCGATTGCGGACGCCGAGGACGATCTCACCGCAGATGCAACTCGTGCACCGGTGATAGACGCACCACGGATCACCATACACGAAGAGGATTCTCTATGATGTTTGCGAGCGTTGTTTTTGAGTACCCACTGGGCTGGTGAGCACGTTTGTCCCATTTGTATCCCTTGATCATAAACTGACGTTCAATCCTTCAGAGACCTTGATGTATGGTCCCTGTATTAGTGGTCCGTTCTTTCCTGACCGGTCTCTCCGCTTGCACTCTTCCAACCAGGCTTAGGCCGTCCCAATGTTCGGTGACATTGACTCCGGCACCGTTCATCTATTGGGCGGAGCGTTTGCGCTTTTTATTCAGCGCTCCAGATATGATGGCCTGACTCGTCCGAGGATGGGGGCCATGGAGGCATGGGTGTCCCACGGCAAAAGTTGAGAGCAGCGCCGGCTCGCCCGGCCTGTCTGAGCAGCGCCAGGAGGAAAGCCGAAGTGTCTCGTGCGTAATTCACTACTACGAGTCCCCGGTTCCCTGTAAAACCACGGCATGCTTCAGTCGTCAGAGAGGCGTTCCATCCAGCTCCGGAAATAAACGCTGTTCTCGCGATCGCACTTCCGTCAAAACGCCAACTGGGTTCATCACGGTCAACCGAGACATTGTAAGTATCTGCCTGTGTTTGACGTTGGTCCGAATCCGTAAACAAGCTTGAGCTGGGGTTGCCTCTGTGATTCTCAACGTACATATAGATACAGTTCCATGCGCGATACTGCAGCCTGTCACTTGTGGCTGTAGCGGCAACTTCGTTGCGCCGACGCCTCACTTCCACCTATTCGCCTGGTTCCCCTTCTCCAAGTATTTCCACCTCAAATGCTCCTTCACACCCTCCGCCTTCCACGCATTCGCCTCCTCCGGCAGCCACCTCACCCGCCCCTCACCCACACCCTTCACATCCGCATCCAAGCTCCCATCATGGGCCAGGATCACCCACACGTCCGGCCTCGCATCGAGCGCACGGACGACCTCGAGGGTATCGCGCGCCCTATCCCAGTCATGGTGAACAGCAACAGCGCGGTCCGCGGGCGCGAGGAAAGGCGTGTCGCGAGCGCAGGCACGCAAGGCCGCGGGGACGAGTGGCTCGAGCGCTGCGGGAAGAGGGACGTGGAGCGAGGGCCGGAGCATCGCGGGGTGGTGTGCGGCGTCGCCCGCCATGAGGATCCAGCTCGCAGACGGCGAGGGCGTCGTGCGGGCCAGGCCGAGCATATGACCGACGCAGTGCTGTGGGGTGATGTATTAGCTTTTCACGGCACTCGAGTGGATTATGCGCGAGACTCGGAGACGCACCCCGGGCGCCTCGAGGAGGTAGAAGCTCCCGTCGCCGAAGTAGTCGTAACCCTTCAGGCCGGCAACAATGGGTGCGTCGTCGGCGAAGGGGATCTCAATGACGTCACGTCCGAGGAAGTCGGATTCTGGGAGCATAGCCTCTGGGTTGAGAGGATAGCCAGGGCGGTTGGCGGCCTAGCGGAATGATTGGTATTAGTGAGGCGGGCGCGTAGGTGTTTGATGGGTGGAGCTATGATGAGAGTATAGATGAATCACCTGGGTGCCAGCACCTACGACGAGCGCAGTTGTTGGAGGGAAGGTAGACGGATTGCCGACGTGGTCAATGTGAGAGTGACTGGAAGCGATGTAATTAGTCTACCCCATGAATGAAGGCCGGAGAAAGAGCGTAGCGGTGGTACAGCAGGGTGGCAGATACTTGCCTCCAGATGACAGCATTGATATGCTCTAGGTCGATCCCATGCTTGACGAGGGTCTCTGCGACATCCGAGTCAGGACCGTATTCGGCCTGCATCTTGCCACTCGCGAGGGTGTCCTGCCACGTCTTGGAGGCGGTAGAGACATCCTTACGGACGCCAAGGTCAAACACAAGTTTCTTGCCTGCGTGAAAACGATATGAAGTACAGATGTGCACGCTACACAGGGACATACGTACCGCTAGGATGTTCGATGAGGAATGATTTTGCCGGACCGGTGAGCCTAGTGGACGATTCGTCTGCGAGGGAGCCTGTACGAGTAAATGGGCTCATGTGAATACATGCAAGAGATAAGTAGCCTTTGTTGAGAGTACGCACCGGGCGCAGCAGAGAAGAAGATCGCTGAGGGGGCCGAGAGAGAGTTGATAGCGTTGAAGACCTTGACAGAGACCGTAGCGGTCGAGGTCGGGAAGGTGAGCGAAGACGGCGTGACGGAAACAGACATCTTAGGCTCTGTGGACATCAGTGAATGGTGTTACTGCAGTGACTCGACGCAGCGAGGATGTAACCTATATAGCCCTTCGCTGCCCTCCCCGACTCACTCCGAAGGTTTGCCGGACGTGGGCCGCAGAAGATGACTGATTGCTGCTCATTGCTGCCTAAGCTGCAAAACAAAGTTTGATATGTCTGACAGTAGCACTGCGGCGTGAGCGCGCTCTGCGAAGATGTATGTACTCATGGGTACTAGTGGGAGACCTGTTCCGAGTCTTCGCGAGTCGCGAGTCGCGACCCGCGCGTCTGGCACACTACTGACGCGTCGTGATCACGTGGGGACGCGTTCCTTGATAGAGTGATCCCGATCGTCAATCGCTCCCGTCACGGCGGACGGCCAATCTGTTCAACGTTCAACGATCCACAATAATGCCAATATTCACGAATACCGTGCGCGACGGCCTGCCACCAAGTCAACGATCCGCAGTGCCATTGCAATCCCCACTCACAGACGATACCGCTCACTCTAGCGCCCTCGCTTCCTCGCTGACCTTGCCAATGGGGCGACCCAGCGGCTTTCGACGGTCGGGCAAAGAAAGCGGATGACTCACAGCGGTGCACCGTCCTCGACCATGTGCCGAACGAGTGCGAGGGGCTGCTGCTCGAGGATGGCTTCGACGAGGGCCTGGCCGAACGCGACGAGCGCGTCGACCTCGTCGTTGCCCGAACCGTAGTCAGACATCCCGGGAAAGGCGAGAGGGCCGCCGTGGAAAGTTTGGACTGTGCGAGGAAGTAAACAGTTGCTGGCGGACGGCGTCGATCGTCAATCGGGATCATCCCCGTCAAGGGATGCGTCCCACGTGACCGCCTAATGCGTCTTCGACCAGGCGTCGACTGCCAGTGCTAGTGAGGGCTCTATGACTCAGTCCTCCTCGGCTCTGCTACGCGCGCGTCGCGACTATCCAAGGGACAGGCCCCGTGAATAACGAGAAGAAAGGAATAGCCCAATCCCAGTCAAGACAGATCTCGGCCCCACTGCGGACGGTATCGCTGGTATGCCTGGTTTTGTTCTTTCGGGGTTCGTCCGAACATTTGGTACTCAGGTTCGGAGGCGAAAACAGTCCGCTCATCAGTGATCAGTGCCCTCACGTGCACCGGTTTCGCTCCTTGTGCAAGAAATTGCTCTACGTGGTTACGCATCTACCACATTCACCACATCGTAAGCACCGTTGCCGTATAGCTTCACAATCTGACGGGTAATTTTTTCGACCACTGATAGGCATCGGACACCACTTTTCAAGCGAGGGTTTTCGATTGCTTGAAATCGATTGGACGCCTATGTCGCTCTCTAGCACGAAGAGAAGGAGGAGCTTCAATACAGACTCAGATGACTCGGACTCAGACGAAGACGTGCTATCTGGTGAGCATCACCTCCACTACTCACCCCCCATCCATCACGATGGCAGACCCGACGATTTTGGACGCCAACAAACTCACACCTCACTATGCGTCGGTTGGTGGTGCTAATACGCTTGCAGCCAACAGCTCGGCTCAGCATGAGCTCCTTAAACCGGAGCTTCTGGGACACGTCAAGTACGACGACCCTTCTGTCTTCAGGCGTCTTCGAATTTATGATGAAGCCGACGCCGACATCGATCACTGCCACGAGAAGTACCAAGAGGTGCAGGGGCAGCACCTCCGTAGGCTCCGCCAAATCGCGGGGGAGCTACGCAAGGCTGTAGACAAGGAGGGCAACATACATTACCAGTCAGTCGAGAAAACGCCGAAGAAGATAGAGCACGAGCACGAGAAGATGATGTACGATCCATTGGTGGGTGACAACTCCGAAACCCCAGTGATTGCTGTTAACCACCGCTATCGTTCCATTTCCAGACCGCCATCTTCACATTCTTGCAGAAATTTGGAAACGACAATGTCGGCGCGCTGCGCGAATTCAAGTTCGCTGCCGATACCGCCGTGCTCTTACCCCCGAGCCGTTCCGCCGAGGCCTATACTCCAAGTGTCGCTAAATTCCGCCCCGATTTCAACCTGCTCGATAAGACTGCAGATGGTCCTTTCTGGGATACCTGTGCTGGATTCGCCGAGATCAAGGTCAAAGAGGAGGAGAACAGTCTTCCCCACACTGAATCGTCGATAAAGCCAGCGATCCTCCAGTGTGCGGATTACGCGCGATACCATATGGCCTTTCGGCCGTTCTGGATCTTCAGTGTCACACTTCTCATCACGGGCACAGTCTTCCGGGTCATGATCGTGGACCGCGATGGCGTCGTTCTCTCCCCCCTTCACAGCATCTACGACGACAACAAGAGCCGCGATCCCGAGCGTCAGCCCGACGCAAAGACCTTCGTCCGTGTTGTCCGCGCACTCACGCGGCGCCTGACGGACTATCAACTGGGGCAAGATCCGTCTGTGACGCCAGTGACTCGCGACGAGCTTAGTGGATACTTGCAGGAGTCCTCTATCCCTGCTTCCGTCGAATCCGTTATTCACCTTGAGGGCGGAGACTACTACCCGTCCTACCGCATCAGCCGCTTCGGTAACGATTGTGGAACGTGGTGTACGGTCGGGCCACCGATCTGGGTCTCCCTGTCGCTCCTCGGACGGGGCACGGAGGTGTGGCGTGTGGTCGAGCTCTACCAGTCGGGGGGAAAGTGGGTTCTGACGGGCGACATTCACATATTGAAGTCCGCCTGGCGCAACCCTCTGAAGTTGGCCGAGACGGATGTGTATAATGTGATAGCGGGGCTCAAGCGCGAGGCTGATGACGCGGATGAGAGGACGAAGTCCGCGTCCGGAGCCGCTGAGCAGGACAAGAAGCCCACGTTCCCTGCGGGTATCGCGACGCATCGGTGTGGCAGCGATGTGTTCTACTACGAGGATCCTCGGACGTGGTCGAAGATCACCACTGCGCACCTCCGAGGTGACGTCGACGATCCGAACCGTCCTTCCAAGGCTCTCCATCGCATCATACTCTCGATGGTCGGACAACCTCTGTGGAAGTACACTGATGAGCTCCAGCTGCTCAACGCGTTTTACGCAATCGTCGAAGGTGTGTGCTCACGTCACATGTACAGACCGTCTCCGTCAGCTCACGATGCTTCAGCGCACCAGTATCTATGCGAGAAGGGAATTCTTCACCGCGACATCAGCGCTGGCAATATGCTACTCTGGCCGGGTGGCGCTGCTGCGGGCTTTCTCTACGACTTCGACATGGCCGACGTCGTACGTTCGTTGGCTGATCACCTCATCACCCAGGAAGCTGTTGATCCTGTCCGGAGAAGTGGCAATTCCAGGAGTGGCAATCTCGTGATGACCCAGGGGAGCGTTCGATCAAGGGTTGATTATACGACATCGAGACAACAAGGAGTGCCTGTGACGGTGAGTGATTAAGTGATTCGTCTCTTCCTGTTGTACTGACGGCAGGTGCTTCTAGGGGACACTTCAGTTCATGGCTTTGGAACTGCTTCAAGCTGTTCATGCTGGAATTCCAATGCCGCATCACTCTGCACACGATCTTGAGTCGATTGCGTATGTCCTGGGCTACACAGTCTTGCGGCGTCTTGTCACTACTCCGGGTTGTCCAGAAAGCCTCGACAAGGTCTTCGACACTCATTTTGGTGGCATGACAGTTGAAGCCATAATCTATGAACGAGCTAATGGACCACAGCCACTCTCCTGGGCTTATCGTCACAAAGATGATCAGATCAAACAATTTGCCCTAGAGCATATGTCATATGCTCTTAACACACTGTTCAGGTCACTGCGAAGAAAGCTGGCAAGATTCTATACAGCTCAGGAAGACAGTCAAGAAGATCAGTACGTTTCCATGTCCTTGTCTGAGTATAATGCAAGTTGCTTGTCACTTACATTCATTACTTGCCATATTGCTAACCGTTTGTTAGGTCCATGAGGATGATCAACATGATGAGGAGCGCATAACTCATGCATTCTTCTTGAAGTTGTTGAAAGAAGCTATCGACACATTGCATCAATATCCATCGATGGTGAAGAAGTTCGATCCTGAGCTGGAAACCTTGAGGCCTCTGTCTACAGCTCAGTCAGGCTCTGACAAGCCTTCCAAGAAGAAAGCCAGGGCAAACAAGAAGTAGGATAGTTGGAGATCACCAGTTAGCATTTACATGGAATAGGAGATGGATAAATTGAGATATGAAAAAATGGGAATGTGTACCAATGGAATGGGCTGTACAACTAGCCTTGCTCCATCTGTGAATCATATATTGCATGATTGATACTGCTCGACAACAGCCATAGCATTGACACTCGAGTATGCACGCGACATTAGGAAATCCTTACTATGCCTTACTCACATCCCGGACACTCCAAAAGCGTCTCATCGCGATGCGTCACATCGTGAGGCATCAAAAAAGAAGCATGTCAAGTAGCGAAGGCGTTATCACAAAAACAATGCGTACTAAGTTGTTGTGGCCGGACGCCTTCATCTGGCTTGTCGTGCCGAGTGACGATGTTGTTCATGGAAATCTTATCGGGATCGACGTCAATTCGACCTTATCCGTTTATGTAGTTTGCGAGAGAAGGTAGAAATCTTACCGAGGAAGTTGTTTAAACAGATGACGCCCTGACTGAAGATCTTGTGCTTGTACTTAGAAACTTGGATGACCCGAACGGCCGTATCTGCGCCCACTCAGTGCGGACGTGGAGAACGATCACACAGTGAATGCAACTTCTGCACTTACGGTGGTCGGCGAATCACGGAATATTGTGCGCGAGGAGGATCCTCGACAGTCTATACGAGCGTTGTATGGACTCTTGAGCTGGGCCGTCGTGGCCAGTACACGTTAACGTTCTCTTTATGAGGGAATCTTGTTCAGCCTTCAAGAGCAAGAGTGTCGTCGTCGCAGTCGCACTGTTGTAGCTCTCAATGCAAAGTATCCGTTGATTAACGACGGAGCCCCGGACACGAAGCTCACCGTATAATACAAGGATGCGTGCAGACTGCTATTGCTCCTGACCTGATAATCCCCTCGCCACGCAGATACCTCACTCCCGCCTATTCGCCTTGTTCTCTTTCTCCAGATACTTCCACCTCGAAACCTCCTTCACGCCCTCCGTCTTCCACCCATTCGCCTCCTACGGCAGCCACCTCATCTTCGCATCCGCGTCCATGCTCCCATCATGGCTCAGGACCATCCACACGTCCGGACTCGCGTCGAGCGCGATGACGACCTCGAGCGTGTCGCGCGTCTTTTCCCAGTCATCGTGGACAGCGACGGCACGGTCCGCGGGCGCAAGGAACGGCGCGTCGCGGGCGCACTCACGGAGGGATGCGGGGACGAGCGGCTCGAGCTCGACAGGGAGGGGGACGTGGGGCGAGGGCCGGAGCATCGCGGGGTGGTGCGCGGCGTCGCCACCGATGAGGATTCAGGTTGCGGCGGGTGAGGGCGTCGTGCGGGCTAGGCCGAGCATGTGGCCGACGCAGTGCAGGATAGCGGGGGTGAGCTTCTCGTGGATCGGACTGGACGGGATATGTGGGGAGACGTACCCCGGGTGCTTCGAGGAGGTAGAAGCTCCCGTCGCCGAAGTAGTCGTAACTTTTTAGGCCGCCGACAAGCGGCGCGTCATTACCGAAGGGGATCTCGATGACGTCGCGTCCGAGGAAGTCGGATTCGGGGAACATAGCCTCGGGTTGAGAGGATAGCCAGGGCGGAATGCAGCCTGATGGAATGATTATTGGCATTAGTTAGGCGGGCGTGTAGACGGATGTACGGTGTAATGGGCGGAATTACTGTATAGATAGGCTCACCTGGGTACCGGCACCTACGACGAGCGCAGTTGTCGGAGGGAAAGTCGACGGGTTGCCGACGTGGTCAATGCCAGAGGGTGACTAGTAGCGATGCCAATCCGGCTCTGGGCCAGGGGGAAGGAGACAAGGAGAAGTGCTCAGCGCAACAAGAACGTGGCAAATACATGCCTCCAAATCACCGCATTGATATTCTTGAGGTCTATCCCATACTCAACGAGAGTTTCCGCGACGTCAGGACCGTACTCCATGATGTGTTGCCCGCTCGCGAGATTAGCCTGTCATAGCTTGGAGGCAGTAGAGACGTCCTTCCGGAGACCGAGGTCAAAAAAGATCCTCTTGCCTGTGTGCAGAGTGGTTGGCGGCTGACGTGCAACGAGAGCAGGGGGCGTACACACCGTTGGGATGCAGTCCAGCCTGACCGATGATTCGTCTGCTCTAGAGCCTGTATCAAAAGACATTAAATGAGCGCGTGTTGAACCATGCTTGCCGTACAACCCTGGTGCAGCGGAGAAGAAGGGTGCTGAGCCTACGAACTTGAAAGAATTGAAGATCTTGACAGAGACTGTCACGATCCGAGGCATGCGTGATGCTCGCGGAGACTGGGATGTGGGCCCAGTCGCAGCTCCTCCTCCTCCTCCCTCTTCCCCCACTGCGCAATCATGCGCGACTGGTCAATCGGTCACTCGTGCGGACTCGGACTATTGACGCGGTCACGTGGAGCGTTCTCCTGATGAGGGAGAACGTCCGATCGACTGGGAGATACGTTCCCGGAACGCGTTCCGGGAACGCTTCTGCGGAACGCCCCTAGGAACGCTGGTCACATAGTGACAGAGGGCAAAGCGTATGTAGTGGCCTATGTCATAAGCACGAATTTCCAAACCCGGAAGTCAATAGTACGTACTTAGATACTTACTAGAATGCTTACTAATACACCGAGTCCCGACAGGACCTGGGCGACTCCCCCAGATGTTCGGCCCCAAATAGGATCTTTGAGGGCCGAATTTTGGCCAAATCCCTGGCCTACATTGGATCCCGGAGGCTGCCGAATTGCCATAAGCGCCCATACCCTCGTCCGATTGGATCTCTGAGGGGTGGTTGGTACGACCATATTCAATTGGTCAGAGGCTGGGTGAGTAGGCGGGTACCTAGGACATTATGATAATTCTGATTTTGCTTGCACATCGCACAAAATATCGCTCCGCATAGGTTGTCGGGGCAGCTCACGGGTGACAGTGATGCCATATTTGGTAGGTGTGATGGTGATCAAATGTGAGCCTTGCTTCACACTCGCAAACCAGACAACAGCCTCATTCGACATGTAAAATTTATGTTCTATGGTGCTGCAAAACTATAGCTAGACTCTTACGAGACCCAAATTTAGGAATCTATGGCCCAAAAGCCCCAAAAGTTGAGTCGAAAAGGTGTGACAGTACTCTGTGACACCAGATCACATGACGTGACCAGTGACTGCCCTTGTCCTATATTGGATCCCGGAGAGCTGAAAAATAGGATCTTTGAGGCTGATTTTGAGGGTCCCGGAGGCCGAACATCTGGGGGAGTCGCCCAGGTCCTGTCCCGACTCTGTCACACATAAAGCTGTAAAAACCCAATCGTACTAGCATCAGCAGAGTATAGACTACTGAGTACCAGTAGGTGTATTTTCACTGCCATAGATGAATCACAAGCTATTAATAACTCGACGTTCATACAGGTTCATACTCACTGGCGGGGACAGCACTCAGCACGTGATCCAATGTGGCCCAGCGAGCATTGCCTGATTGGGCATATTCTCCATATCAGGAAATACCCTTAATTGGCTAACCACACCCACTGCGTAGTGCGTTGTGACCTAACAACCAAACAATGGCCCACAAGATATTGTGATTACTACGAACCACTATGTATAAAGATCCGAACGGTCAATTACTATAGATTACTATAATGCAACCGCAGGAGAGTGGCAGCACTATAAACGAAGGTGTCACACGTCGTCACGGTGCGTGATGTTCCCCGTTCCCCGTTCCCCGTTCCGGGAACGTTTCTCCCCGTGGATCCGACTTTCTGTGATGAGGGCAATCCTGATCGGCGGCTCTGCTGACACACCGCCCTCTGTTCAAGTTCTCCGCGATTCGGACTACAGCTCGGAGGCCCCGGACAACGGGAATCCGACCAGCTCGACGCGCTTTGGTGGTACCAAGACCACGAAGGCTGCACGCACTCGTCTAGACGGACAACAAAGAGCTTATTCGGCGGCGTTCTTGAGTGCTATGTAGCGAACCTCAGTGATTTCATTCTGCGGCGGCGGGGCTCAGTGCGGCGCAGTGTTCAACTTGCACAACACTGCAGTGGATGTCGTGCTTCCTATGACTAACGCGTGGCATGCGCGAAACGGGTATCTATGTGCCAAGCACCTCAGGTACGGCCGAGTCACGCCGTTTTAATATCTCTGATCCTGCCTGTTTCATACCCGCAGGACTGCAGAGCTCCGCCTTGCTTCATGGTTACCGACCGCGACAGGCTCCCTGTCTATGGTGCTGCAAGTGGCGGATGTGAGTCGTCCCCCCTCCAAACTTCAATTAGTGGAAATCGCGTCACGGCGCTTGGCCAGGCGCTCTAACGGTCTCATTCAAAGTCAGCGATGGTGATGGTGCATTATGATAAATTCGGGCACATTGGGTCCTACTGAATGCCTTGTCGGCGGAGGATGTGCAAGCTGAGTGCGCGATGAGGCGGACTGGAGGTCCCGAACATCAGCTTCGGCGATGGGACCGTAAGTCCCGTCGGTGTCCCGCAAAGAGCATACTTCACTGAACATGTCAAAACCGACGTCCTTCTCCAAGCATCTCGACACCTCGATATCTGGATGCCGTCAAAACAGCTCCTGCAACCTGCCTCTCCCCGAAGGCTCGCCGGACGTTGACGGTCAACGGTGAACATATTAAGATGTCCGAGGAGTGCGCCGTCTTCCGCGTCGCGACCCGCAACTTCAACTACTACTAGATCCAGGAGCCCCGCATGCGACGGGTAGAGCCATTGGAGGTTCCATCGCGCTCGTTGCTCGATACGACAGGCTCGAGGAGAACTCCGGGAGGGCGTACTACACGGACAAGCACTTGAAGGCCGCGTCGCATAACTCGCCCGTGATGCCCGTTCTCCTCGCGCTTGTCAGGCCGTGGTACAGCGACTTCTTGGTGACACAGTTCATTCTCCCGTGTGACCAGTGCTTGCACAAGCCGGCGGACGACACTTTCAGTATGACGACACGGGGCCCAACGGCCACGTCGAGAGTCATCAAAGGCGGTCAGTGCCTCAACTTTTCAGAGCAGGGTACGTGTCCCATCATTCGCTGGCGTGTATTGCGGTTGACCGGCGTCCGCGCTATGCAGCATCATCTAGGGCACGGCCGGGCGGGCACGAATGGCCAGAACGCGCTTTACATATCAGCTCGCGGTACACAACCCGTCCTAGCTGACTTCATCGCTTCCGCAACAATGCGTATCTCGCGTCGTCGACCGTCGTGACGCTAACATCTGCGTGCAGGGGTAGGTCCGAACGCTTTGAATCGGAGGCGCTTACTAAATTGAAACTTTGAGGGTACATAGTCAACTTCTCTAAGCCCATGCCCGTGACCCTCGGCGTGCTACAAATGGATAAAATAGAGCGAATGGACGTCGAACTGGGCAGGGTTCTCGCGAGAAGGTTTGCACGACCTGACAAGCCGGAGGATGTCTGGCCATGACGGCTCGGTATACGTGCGCCTCTGCGGTGGTAATTTGAGCTGATCGGCATTCTTCTGTATACGACTCAGACACTATCATTAGAAGCACGGGAAGGGATAGCTTCTCTCGGGCTTGCGTGACGAATGGAAAACGTGGTTATGTACAGAAAGACTGCGCGAGCAAGGCGTGATGTAATCCTTCCGACGTGACGCAGTTCGAGTTAGTATCCGGGACGTCGTCAAATTGTATCAGTCTCCTTGTGTCACGGGCTCACTTTATTGGTCAACGTCGTGGACAGAGGCCTCAGAGTATTTACATCTGGGTCGAACCTCCTGACCATTGCTGGATTCCGCTGCAGTATGTCGATAGCTTGTTTCACTGAGTTCAGGAAGAACATATGAGTGACGGGCTCCTCGTCAAGCTGAGCAGTGTCCTCATCCTAACAAATGGTCAGCAACATGACAGGCAGTCAGTCAGTAATTGAAAGCAACGAAGAACTCACATCATACTGGGCATAGTGATCTGCCTTTTCGTTGCTATCCTTGGCTTCATGGGCCTTCTTCAACTTCTCTTGCAAAGCTGTGATCACCATGGAAAGAGGCTTCGACAGGTGCTTCCTCACGAACACCTTCCTCTCTTCATCTCCATGATACATCCAGGCAAGTGGCTGTGGTCCAGCAATTCGTTGTTGTATAATGTCTGTGATTGTCACACCGCCAAAATGATCCACGAAGGCCTTGTCGAGGCTTTCTGGACAACCCGGAATACTGACAAGGCGTCGCAAGACCGTGTAACCCAAGACATACGCGATCGACTCAAGATCGTATGAAGACCGACGCGGCACTCGAGTTCCAGCCTGAACAGCTCGGAGCAACTCCAAAGCCATGAACTGAAGTGTCCCCTAGAAGCACCTGTCGTCAGTACAACAGGAAGAGACGAATCACTTAATGACTCACCGTCACAGGCACTCCTTGTTGTCTCGATGTCGTATAATCAACCCTTGATCGGACACTACCCTCTGTCATCACCGCCTTCCCACTGGAATCGACGCCTCTCTTGACCGGATCAACAGCTTCGTGAATGGTGAGGTGATCAATCAACAGACGGTCGACGTGGGCCATGTCAAAGTCGTAGAGAAACCCCGCAGCGGCGCCACCCGGCCAGAGGAGCATATTGCCGGCGCTGATGTCGCGGTGAAGAATTCCCTTCTCGCACAGATACTGGTGCGCTGAAGCATCGTGAGCTGACGGAGACGGTCTGTGCATGCGACGTGAGCACACACACCTTCGACGATCGCGTAAAATGCGTTGAGCAGCTGGAGCTCATCAGTGTACTTCCAAAGAGGCTGTCCGACCATCGGGAGTATGATGCGATGGAGAGCCTTGGAAGGACAGTTCGGATCGTCGGCGTCACCTCGGAGGTTCGCAGTGGTGATCTTCGACCACGTCTGAGGATCTTTGTAGTAGAACACATCGCTGCCATACCGATGCGTCGCGATACCCGCAGGGAACGTGGGCTTCTCGTCCTGCTCAGCGGCTCCGGACGCAGACTGCGTCCTCCTGTCCGCGTCATCGGCCTCGCGCTTGAACCCCGTTATCAGATTATACACATCCGTCTCGGCCAATTTCAGAGGGTTGCGCCAGGCGGACTTCAATACGTGAATGTCGCCCTTCAGAGCCCACTTTCCCTTCGACTGGTAGAGCTCGACCACACGCCACACCTCCGTACCCCGTCCAAGGAGCGACAGGGAGACCCAGATCGGTGGCCCGACCGTACACCACGTCCCACTGTCTTTACCGAAGCGGCTGATGCGGTAGGACGCGTAGTAGTCTCCGCCCTCAAGGTGGATTTCGGATCGGACGGAAGGAGGGATAGAGGGCTCCTGCATGTACCCGCTAAGCTCGTCGCGAGTCACTGGCGTCACAGACGGATCTTGCCCCAGTTGACTGTCCGTCAGGCGCCGCGTGAGTGCGCGGACAACACGGACGAAGGTCTTTGCGTCGCGCGGACGCCCGGGCTCGCGGCTCTTGTTGTCGTCGTAGATGCTGTGGAGGGGAGAGAGAACAACGCCATCGCGGTCCACGATCATGACCCGGAAGACCGTGCCTGTGATGAGCAGTGTGACGCTGAAGATCCAGAACGGCCGCAAGGCCATATGATATCGTGCGTGATTCGCACACTGGAGGACTGCTAGCCTCACCGAGGATTCGTCATGGGAGGATCGTTTTCCTCCTCTCTGACCTCGATCTTGGCAAATCCAACGCAGCTATCCCAGGATAGACAGTCTGTGGTTCTATCAACCAGTGCGAAATCCGGGCGGGATCCAGAGATGCTCGGAGAATAGGCCTCGGCAGCACGCTCTGAAGGCAGAAACATGGCCATATCAGCAGCGCACTTAAATCTGCGCAACGCGGCGTTGTCATTGTTGCTTTGTAGGAATGCGAAGATATTTGCCTAGAATTGGAATGAACACGGTGGTTGTTAGCACATACTGCTGATCCGGAACGCATGTGCCTACCAGCGGTTCACACATATCCTCTTCGTGATCCTTCTCCACCATTCTGTGCCATCTCTCCTTGAACGGGCCGTAGTCAGGTATGTCGTCCTCCTCTTGCAGCGCCTTGCTCAGATTTGTCGAGACTTGGCGAAGTCTATGAAGCTGATGTTCCTGCTCCGCTTGATATTTCTCGTGGCAGCGATCAATGTCGGCGTCGTCTTCCTCGTCAATCCGAAGACGCCTGAAGACAGAAGGGTCATCATACTTGACGCGTCCCACAAATTCCTTCAGAAGGATCTCGTGCTGAGTTGAGCTATGGACTGAAATATGTGAGTGCCACCAGCGCACGGATGATCATGAGAATTAAACTCGAGATGTCTTGATATCGATCTCGCCTCTGGCAGAGCCGCCAGCGATGGATGTATTAGTAATCAATGCGCTCACCAATTAGTCCGTCTTCGTTAGATGTGGGGTCGTCACAATTGACCTTTCTCTTCATGCTTCGGAGCAGTATAGGGGCACTAGGGCGTGACTGGAGTCGTCGTCACGATTCCCGTCGATTGATCGCGAGGAGTCCTCAACGCCTGTCATTTGCCGAAAGTCAATCCTTAGACTGCTCTTGAAGGAGCAAAAACCGTTGGTGACAACCTTTTGAGTCCGACTCCGAGTCCAGAGTGACTCTCAGAGTCTTCAACGTTCGCGACCGTGTTCCAAGAATCCAACCGCGATGCACATGACGCGTCGCGATCACGTGCAGTTCATTCCTTCCAACTGAACTTGATGATGATCCCGATCCGTCAAACGCTCTCCTGAGGCCTGACCGGACTCCGAGTCTGCAACCCGTCTGCGGTCCCAAAATTATTGAACGTCTCTCTCTGCTGACACACCCCTCTCCGCCGGGACATCGGACTCTACAGTACGACATGGACACCGCGACGAGGTTGACGCGCTTATTCCAAAGAATGGTCGCGGCGGCGCAGTGTATCAAGACTATGCCAGGGAAGCACCTCCGTTACTGCGTGCGGCCACCTATACCGTCTACAAGAGCTCAGTCGTTACTCGTTGAAGCAGGGTACGGTTCCGAGCGCTGGTGGAGTTGTGATTTCGTTCTGGGTTGACAGGGTGCGGCGCGCAGTGGTCAAGTGCACAGTACCGCAGGGAATGTCATGCCGAGTGGATGACTACAGGTACTTGTAGAACGCTATGTGTGCACCACTCCATCCCTTCTTTCCTGTTAGTTTCACATTAGTAATGCACCGCGCTCTTATACTTCTCTCTTTACTCGCGGCAAGCGCGGGATATCATCGCCATTATTAAGCCGCTTCCCTTTCCTCAAGCTCAGATTCGTGATGAACACCTTTAACCAGGAGACCTGTCTCCTTAGCTTGAAGGTCAGCGGCGAAGTGAGTATCAGGTTTCAGGATCAACAAGGAACGTCCTACTGCATGCATTGTCGGCAGAAAACCCGCGACCTAAGTGCGCCAGTACCAGTACCAAATGCAGGTATCCGTTCTCGGATGTCATGATGTGCTCAATGCTGGCCGTTCATATCAGGCGAGGCTTCAAGACGAGACAGGCTGCAGGGGTGCAGAACCTGCCCATGTGGCTCATTCTCCTCGCGCTCGTCGGGCAGTGGTACAACGGATTCTATGGCGTGCAGACATCGTCGAGTATGGCCGGTACCTACACAAGCTGACGGGCCTACGTTTTCAGTATAGCGACCCGGGGCTCAACGTGTTTGCTACCAATGATCATTGATGCCAGTGCGTCAACCACCGAACCGGAGCACGTGTTCCTTCATTCGCTCGCTGACGACGTGCATCATGGTTGTCGGACGTTCGCGCCATGCAGCTCGTCTAGATTGGCCAGCACTCGTTTGATGAGCTCGTCTATCGCTGTGCACGATCCATCCGGCTGACTTCATCGCCTCCGCAACAACGCAGGGCTTCTGTCGTCGGCCGTCGACTGTCGAAATGCTAGCAGGCTTGCACGAGGTCCGCGCGAACGCTTCGGAGACACCGACCAAGTCGAAGGTCTTCAAGGGCAATCGCTCGAGCAACAGCATCGTCGCTCTCAACTTGAAGCGTGGCGCTCGACGTCCCCTACAAGCCCAAGACCTTCAGTCAGGGCATCATCTGGTTTATCAACTTCCTCGGTAAGGTCTCTACCCTCTCTCGTGAACTACATAAATGGATTCGGTCGAATCGACGTCGATCCCGGTAAGATCTCCACGAACAACATCGTCGCTCGGCACGACAAGCCACGTGAAGGCGTCCGGCCACAACAGCTCAGTACGCATTTCGTTTGTGATAGCGCCTTCGCTAATTGACATGCCTGCTGTAGGCAACACAACTCATGCACTGCCATCTGCAGGCCTAGGAAGGAGATATTGTAAGTCTTAGTTGTCTCGGGGCTTGCGCGAGAAAGGATGGATGTACGCGAACAATCACTCTATGTAGGTCACATCACGGCATAAGGAAGCTCACACAATAATCTTCCTTCATGCCCGACGATGTGAGGCGTCGCGATGAGACACATTTCGAGTGTCCGGGATGTAAAGCAGTAAGGCCTAATAAAGATTTCCTTATGTCGCATGCATACTAGAGCCTCAATGCTATGACAGTTGTCGACCAAACTCAATCACGCAACTTGAACTGGGATACATGACAGTGTCCATCAACTGCTGTACGTAGCGGACTCCTGTACCATGTTATAGCCATTTGTCTCATTGGCTCTCTGTACTCGGGTATGACTGTTCAGGAACCAATATATGATTCACATGTAGAGCAAGGCTAATTGTACAGCTCCATTCAATTGATACACATCACTACATCTCAATCCATCCATCTCCTGTTCCATGAAAATGCCAACTGGTGAGCTCCGACTATCCTGTCTTGTTTACCCTAGCTCTCTTCTTGGAAGGCTTGTCAGAGCCTGACTGAGGTGTAGACAGAGGCCTCAAGGTATCCACCTCAGGATTGAACTTCTTCACCATCCATGGATTTTGCTGCAATGTGTTGATAGCTTGTTTCAATAAATTCAAGAAGAATGCATGAGTTATGGGCTCCTCATCATGTTGATCATCCTCATGGACCTAACAAACAGTTAGCAATATGGCAAGTGATGAATCTAAGTGACAAGCAACTTGCATTATACTTGGAAAGGGACTTGAAAATGAACTGGTCTTCTTGACTGTCTTCCGAGCTGTATA